>NC_079393.1:4395272-4455272 GCF_029220125.1 Pseudoliparis swirei | reverse complement strand
TGTGTGTATCACTTAAACGCACCAATTAGCCCTAAAAAAAAGATGTGGAAAACCCTGGAGAACCCTTTGCGTTTGCATTTGGAGTCAGACGTTTAAGGGCTGGGGTGTGGTCGATGAACGTCCTCATAAGTATAGGGAAGTCATTTCAGCCAATGAGGTTCCAGCCTAATGGCTCCCCCAGCCTGAGGCAGCAGCAGCTCGGAGGTGGTGAGAGGCCTCGATGCTGCTTCATAGACATTTATTTTCTGCCTGTGGTGAGACTACTACATACTTGACCTACTAAGTATCTTCTTTAAACTAGTTTTATCTACTAAAGTTACTATTGTATTTGATGATTAAAGCTGCTGCTGCTGTCTGTTAGTCTTTGGAGTTTGTTTTGGAGGTGTGTCCTGTCCTGCACACCGACACCTGATCTTCACTGATTGAATGACGATGATCACCTGGTTTTCTAATGAGTTGAGTTTGAAAAGCCAAGGGCGTCAGCAAGCAAAAGCGGCTGGAGGTAATTAGCACTAACATAACTTGCCTAGGGTGGGGAGTTTTCGGCGTCACTCATCACCATCAGACCGAAGACTCGGGGACAAAGAAGGTCTTCTCTGAGTCTTCGTCTTGGGGTGGCTGATGTTCCCCATTGAATATGTGTGTTATAGACATACCTGTGAGGCGAGACTACCTGACTACTGGATCCTGCTAGTATCTTCTTTAAACTAGTTTTATCTACTAAAGTTACTGTTGTATTTGATTAAACTGGATTGTTGAGTCTGTCACTGTTTAAGGAGTTGTTTAGGTAAGAAGTGTGTCCTGTGTTCCGACACCTGTGAATCTTCACTGATTAGATGACGATGAAATGCCTGGTTTCTATTAGTATCATTTGAATACCCAAAAGCCGAGGGGGCGGTGTCAACGGCTGGGTAGTGGCACTAACTTGGGCTCATAACTTGAGAATTAGGGGTTTTTCGTCAGCGTGACTCATCGGACGAAGACTCGGGAGACAAAGACATAAGGCTCTTCCGTGGAGTCTTGGGGGTGGCTGAGTATTTCCCCATTTTTGAATATGTGTCTTTTCCTTTTTATGCGTATCTCTACTCGTAGTTACTATAGGACTCGCTCATTCATGTGCGGAACCCTCCTCTGTTATCCTTCCTACCGTTCTACTCACACCCAGCACCTGGTCACAGGAGGCTCTGGAACTGTCAGTCAGCCAACCGCAAGGCCGACTTCATCTCTGGCTTTGCTGTGGAGCAGTCGCTGACTTCCTGGCTCTCACTGAGACCTGGATCACAGCAGACAACACGTCTACCCGGCTGCTCTCTCCTCTGCCTTCTCCTTTAGCCACACACCCAGACCCTCTGGTCGGGTGGAGGTACAGGTTTACTCATCTCACCCACATGGTGGTTCTGTCCCTACCCGCTTCCTCTTTATCCCACTGACTTTTGAGTTTCATCGGTGACCGTTACTCATCCGTCCAACTTCACATTGTTGTTCTCTACGTCCCTGGTTCTTTGGGAGATTTCTTGGGAGCTAGACGTCCTCCTATCGAACTTCGAACACGGCCCCCGCTCATCCTTCTGGGTGACTTTAACATCCAGACAGAGAAGTCATGTGATCTCTTACTCTTATTGTCTTCCTTTAACCTCTCCTCAGTCCTCTCTCCTCCTACTCACAAAGCCGGCAACCACCTTGACTACATTTTCACAAGAAACTGCTCTACCTCTAACCTCACTGTGACTCCTCTCCATGTCTCTGACCACTTCTTCATCTCTTACTCTCTCGCTCTCTGGTACTGACAACCCACCCATATCTACAGACTCTGCACCTGTACGCCGCAACATTCGCACCCTCTGTCCCTCCTCTCTTGCCTCCTCTGTCCTATCTGCTCTCCCCTCAACTGACTGCTTCTCACTCATGCATCCTAACTCTGCCGCAGACACTCTCCTCTCTTCCCTGTCTTCATCTCTTGATTCTCTTTGTCCTTTTAAGACACGACCGGTTCGGAAATCCTCTCCGGCTCCGTGGTTGTCGGACTCGGTCTTGGCGCCGAGAGAGCCACCCTGCGGCGGAAAGAAAATGGCGCAAATCGAATCAAGCGGAAGACTTGCTCTTCTATCAATCTCCCGTCTCCTCCTTCTCTTCCTCTATCTCTGCAGCCAAAAGCTCGTTCTACCTGACCAAAATTCAGTCTTCCTTCTCTAACCCCAAAAACTCTTCTCTATCTTTTCCAACCTCCTTGATCCCCCTGTCCCCTCCTCCTTCCACCCTTTTGCCGAGCCACTTTGTCGACTACTTTACAAACAAGATAGGCGACATACGCTCCTCCTTACAAATCCATCTTCTATCACCTCACCAACACTAACTTCTTCATCCCCCTCTCTTTCCTCTTTCACCCCTTGTCTCCCAATCAAGTTCTTGGCTTGGTGACCTCCATGACCGACCACCTCGCCCTTGACCCGTCCCGTCTCCCATTCTCCAGGCTATTGCTCCTGACCTTCTGACCTTCCTCACCCATCTTATTAACAGCTCCCTCTCAACTGGCTGTTTCCCTAACTCTCTGAAGGAGGCGAGGTCAACCCTCTCCTGAAGAAACCCGCTCGACCCGTCTGAAGTCAGCAACTACAGACCGGTCTCTCTTCTTCCTTTTCTCTCCAAAACTCTGGGCGAGCTATCTTGAGCCAAGTGTCCTCCTATCTCCACAGTAACAACCTTCTTGACCCTCACCAGTCTGGATTCAAGGCCGGCCACTCGACAGAGACGGCCCTCCTTGCTGTCTCTGAGCAGCTTCACACTGCTAGAGCAGCCTCTCTCCTCTGTCCTTATCCTTCTCGACCTTTCTGCAGCATTTGACACCGTGAACCACCAGATCCTGATCTCTTCTCTTCAGGACCTGGGGATCTCAGGCACTGCACTCGCTATTTTCTCTTCCTACCTTAAAGACCGCACCTACCAGGTAACTTGGAGAGGATCTGTGTCTGATCCTTGTCCTCTCACTACTGGGGTTCCTCAAGGCTCTGTCCTGGGTCCCCTCCTCTTCTCTCTGTACACAAATTCTCTCGGCTCTGTCATTCGTTCGCATGGCTTCTCCTACCATAGCTATGCTGATGACACCCAACTGATCTTCTCGTTTCCACCGTCCGAAACACGGGTGGCGGCACGAATCTCTGCCTGTCTGACTGACATCTCTCAGTGGATGTCTGCTCACCACCTGAAGATCAACCCTGACAAGACTGAGCTACTATTCCTTCCAGGGAAAGGCTTCCCCACCCACGACCTGACTATCACCTTCAACAGCTCTGTGTTGGCCCCACCGGACTGCCAGGAACCCCGGGTGACACTCGACAGTCAACTCTCCCTGGCCAACATCGCTGCGACGACGACGCGTTCCTGTAGGTACATGCTGCACAACATCAGGAGAATACGTCCTTCTTACTCAGAAGGCGCAGGTTCTGATCCAGGCTCTGGTCATTTCACGCCTCGACTACTGCAACTCCTCCTGGCTGGTCTACCTGCAAGGCCATCGACCCTGCAGCTCATCCAGAATGCAGCAGCTCGACTGGTCTTCAGCCTCCCGAAATTCACCCACCACTCCGCCTCCTCCTCTCTCCACTGGTTACGGTGGCTGCCGCATCCGCTTCAAAACACTGGTCCTGGCGTACCGTGCTCTGGGCGGATCGGGCCCGTCTTCTTCCTGTTTACATTTATTTGATGATGTCGCACGGCAACCCCGTCGTCGTTACTAAACCTGATGTCTGGCCCTTTAAATCAATTAAATTCAGATCATTATGTATAGCCTCAAATCACAAATTTCAAATTTGCCTCAGAGGGCTTTACACGACATCCCTGACCTTTGACCTCCCATCGGATCAGGGGAAAAAAGCGGAATAAATATTCAAAAAAGATCAAAAGAGGAACGTGCCTTGAACCGGGCGAGGCGCCATCCGTTCATTGTCCCGTCAACAGCGTGGAAACCTCTTTTTGGCATCAACTTTTAGAAATGCGGTTTCAATAACGCCTGCGATGATCGAGCAGGCCAACACGCGAAAGCGAGGACGATTTGAGGCTCCTGAGGCATCGGTCGAGCGCCACGTTTGCTGTATTAGCGTATCAACCAGGCAGTCATCTAAACGCTGTTTTCCCAGCCCGACCAATCACGGAGAGGCAATCCGATGATACCATATCAGTGGGGCGGAGTATGGGGCGGTCATTCCTGTGCCATATGAGACCCGGTTCCAAGAAACTAAGTCTTAAGCTCCGCCATTAACACAGCACCAGCGATATTGTCAGCTAAATATAGCTCCTCCTCCTCCTCCTCCTCCTCCTCCTCCTCCTCCTCCTCCTCCTCCTCCTCCTCCTCCTGGGGCCTCATGTTCTCACACTGTCGGTTTACAACAACAGAGTTTACAGGAAAGCGTAAACCTGTCGGCTGACGGGCGACTGCAACTCCAATTTGTCGAATCAGGCGTTTGGGCGGAGCTAGCACCGCTGGAGGATAAATGAGGCCAAGGCTACGGAAAAAATGGCCGTGAACTTGGTTGGCGTTCCCTGGACTGGCAGAGGCCTCACGGTGGATCCTGAACCTCTTGACTCTCTGAGTCTCTCCTCCAGCTCGTCACCAACCTGCAGCTTTTAGGTTGGCGAGTTTTCCTCTGAAAGAAACCTGATCTCAGGGCGTAGCGTACATATATATAAATATACATAAATATATATAAATATACATACATAAATATAAATATACATACATATCAATAAATATACATACATATAAATACATATACATAAATATAAATAAATATACATAAATATATATAAATATACATAAATATATCTACATATATATAAATATATATAAATATATAAATAGCACGTGCCGTTACATACGTACACAATACACGTTAGGCGTGGCTGTTTTTATTAACAATTGGGTTTCATCACGGTATGAAGTCAAATATAAAATAAAGAAAAGCATCATCAAAATAACTCGACAACGCTCTGCGACATGAACAGCGGTCGGCGGTCGAGTCTTCAACTCCCTTCTGGATCTCTTTGGGAACGGAGGGAGTCTGAAAAGAGGATATGAGAGAGATGTGTGTGTGTGTGTGTGTGTGTGTGTGTGTGTGTGTGTGTGTTTTCTTTTAATGGGCGTGAAACTATTCATGGTCCTCAGACATCTTCAGGTCAGAGTTGAGTCTCAGTATATCTCTCTCTCACTCACTCTCTCTCACTCTCTCTCTCCTCTCTCACTCTCTCTCTCTCTCTCTCTCTCTCTCTCTCTCTCTCTCTCTCTCTCTCACTCTCCTCTCTCTCTCTCTCTCTCTCTCACTCTCTCACTCTCTCTCTCTCTCTCTCTCTCTCTCTCACTCTCTCTCTCTCTCTCTCTCTCTCTCTCTCACTCTCTCACTCTCTCTCTCTCTCACTCTCTCTCTTACACTCCAGACCCTGGGGAATCTCCACCCATTCATGTTTTTTCACTCCATCCTCTTCCGCTCTCTCTCTCTCTCATCTCGCCGCGTGGTTTCAGTTTTTTATCTTGCTCTTATAATACACTCCTCAGTGTCAATGACACACACACACACACACACACACACACACACACACACACTGTGCGGCCGATTACTTCTCTCCCTCCAGACACGTGACTGAGGGTCAGATTTACGTTTAAGGGACCCGGGAGGCTGTGATCTACTGGCTGCTAACACTGAAGGGGCAATCTGCTCCACTTCGCATGCAGTCGTGTGTGTGTGTGTGTGTGTGTGTGTGTAAAAGATGTGGAAAACCCTGGAGAACCCTTTGCGTTTGCATTTGGAGTCAGACGTTTAAGGGCTGGGGGGGGGGGGGGGGGGGAGTGTGGTCGATGAACGTCCTCATAAGTATAGGGAAGTCATTTCAGCCAATGAGGTTCCAGCCTAATGGCTCCCCCAGCCTGAGGCAGCAGCAGCTCGGAGGTGGTGAGAGGCCTCGATGCTGCTTCATAGACTAATAGATTATCCCCGTGGCAGTGTGTGTGTGTGTGTGTGTGTGTGTGTGTGTGTTGCAGTCATCGTAGATTTCTCCCATTGCGATTAAAGCCAAATATCTGTAATGTGATGTGTGCTTTAAGTCGATTATATCTTTTAAATAAAGTTGTGAATTAATCGTTCAAATGATTCTGAACCCTCAAACACTTTTTCTTTTTTCTTTTGAGAGATGAGCAGCACGGGTCACTTGAGTCCTCCTCTCCTCATCTCCTGTCCTCTTTTCTCCTTTCCTTTCCTTACCCCTTCTCTCCTCTCATCTCCTCTCCTCTTCTGTCCTCTCCTCACCTCTCCCTTCACCTCCTTTCACCTCCTCTCCCCTTGTCTCCTCTTCCCTCATCTCCTCTCCTCTTCTGTCCTCTTCTCTACTTTCACCTCCTCTCCCCTTGTCTCCTTTCCCCTTGTCTCATCTCCTCTCCTCTCCTCTCCCCTTGTCTCCTCTCGTCTCCTCTCCTTTCCTCTCCTCTCATCTTCTCTCCCCTCGTCTCCTGTCCTCTCCTCCCCCCCTTGTCTCCTCTCCCCTTGTCTCCTCTCCCCTTATCTCCTCTCCTCTCGTCTCTTCTCCTCCCCCCCTCGTCTCCTCTCCCCTCGTCTCCTCTCCTCTCATAACTGACTCTCCGTCTTGTCCTCCACAGAATGATGTCTTCCATGGGAGCGACGCCTCCCTTTGACCCGCCCTCTGAGGAAGAGGAGGAGGAGGAAGAGGCGATGGGTCAGGACAACGCCGCCTGGGCCGGCGGCGAGCGAGACGGCCCGAAGGAGACGCCGTCTCCCGCTTCCTCTCACGGCCACGCCCCCCCGGACGAGCCGCAGCCAATCGGGGACAAGCTGACGGACGCGGGGTGGGACAGCATGGCGCCCGTTGCCACGGTGAGACGCTGACCCGGTTCTTACCTGGAGATATGCTGGCGTAACTCAAATCTATAAGAGTGTGTGTGTGTGTGGTGTAAACACACACACGGCTCATAAAACACACATGCAGCGCTACACAGGGTGTGCAAATTCTCATGCATAATGATGATTGTGCTCAATCGAATGCACACACACACACACACGTTGAACGCACGTACACACACACACACACACACACACACACACCAGTGGTCCTCTCTGGTCTGTGTGCTGCAGGCAGTGCTGTAGGCAGCCCAGTGAGGCTTCCCCTCTAGAGAGTTATAGCCCTTGGTTGTTCTCTTCTCCACCTCCCGTCTTCATGTGTGTGTGTGTGTGTGTGTGTGTGTGTGTGTGTGTGTGTGTGTGTGTGTGTGTGTGTGTGTGTGTGTGTGTGTGTGTGTGTGTGTGTGTGTGTGTGTGTGTGTGTGTTAAAGCATTAGTTACTTGGCCTCTGGTTCTGTTGGTCCCGATTGGGAAGAGGCGTGTTTGACTTCAGCCCCTGAGGAAAGTGGAAACTTGTGAGGATAAAGTTTCTTTCTGTTTTGAAACTAAAGTCCGGCTCACACTTCGGATCTTTTTTTTTACGAAAGACTAAAATATATTTTTTCGTTGTTCTCTTGAGATTATAACTAAATGAATTAATTCTCAGAACTTTAAAGATATTATAGAACACTTGACTTTCGGTGGCAACAATATATTCCTGGATACACACACCGAATAATAATAATATAATATATATAATATTATTATTATTAATAATAATAATATATATATTATTATTAATAATAATAATAATAGATAATAATATGATATATATGTATATCAATACAAATAATAATACAACATTTTTTGTTTTAGCGTGTTCTGAAAAAGAAGATGAAAAGAAAGAAAATGAAGAAAGGCTTCCCCAAAAGACTCAAACTGTGGTCAAGTTTTGCTTTTTAAATATATTTAAAAGATATAAACTTAATTACCTAAACCTTTGTGTTTGTCAACTGACCCCAAGACTGTAAAATAAAAGAAAGAAAACCAGCTTGTGTAAAAGAAGGTCTAGCACTGGTTAAAAGAAGAAGTTTGCCAAAACAGTTTTTCTAAGAAGTCAAAGCACACGAAATAATGTTAAATTTAAAGAATAGCAACAGAAATAGGACATGAAACTCCTCCCTCCAACAGCAAGGGAACATGAATCTCGTGGAACTAGTTTAGACTCCATTGACCAATAAGTGAAGGACACTTTATACATTTTTTTCTCGAATTATTCTCAAATATTTCATCCTTTCTTTCCACTTTTGAGAAGCTCATCGGGAGCAGATAGTTCACCAGTTGACCCTTTTGATACGCTTCTTCGAATATTTAATTGTCCCTTTTTGAGAAGATGATGCCTTTGTATCTCGTGGTGGGGACGAGTGCCTTGCTCAAGGACAAACTCACGTCGCGGTGTTAATCGCGTGTTCGCATTGTCCCGATCGTTAATGTGTGAAACCTGAACGAACACACCTGAACGACAGTGACTTACGCTACGTCCTAATCCTCATTACAGAGGCATCTTAAAGGCAAAGTGCACATGGAGGGCCTCGGGGAGCCGCTTCAAGGGCGTCTTAAGATCCCGCTGTGAGTTAGAGCCCCTTGTCTCTGAAACATAAGCCTAGTAAAGTTCTCGGAGATCCCCCCCCCCCACACACACACACACTCTGTAAGGGGAGGAGAAAGCGTCCAGAAATAGCCGCGGTGTGAGAACACCTGTGCCGGAGTGTCTGTTGTTTCAGTACAATGTGGTCGTCTTGAAGAGGCTTATCGTCTCGGTAAATATAGACTTAAATATAGACTCTCACTTAACTTTGACCCGGAGAGGGAACAGAAACACTCCCGCAGCACCGAAACAGAAAGCTAGTAAGCCGGTGACAACTGTGTCAACACGGAGGCTTTTTGTGGGAATTTGTGTGTGTGTCCCTTTAAATATTATTTTTAAATCACGGTGCATTTTAATTAATCTATAAATCTTGCGGTTTATTGTTAACGAACCCAAGATGACTCGTGTCGATGTCAGGTTTCTGAACCTGTGACTAAAGCGCCTTGAACTTGCATTCTCTCGAATGGCCATCAGGGGGTGACTCCTCTGGTTGTATAGAAGTCTATGCTTCATGTGTTAAAGCTGTATTCTCTCTCCTGACCACCAGGGGGCGACTCCTCTGGTTGTATAGAAGTCTATGCTTCATGTGTTAAAGCTGCATTCTCTCTCCTGACCACCAGGGGGCAACTCCTCTGGTTGAATAGAAGTCTATGCTTCATGTGTTAAAGCTGCATTCTCTCTCCTGACCACCAGGGGGTGACTCCTCTTGGTTTTCATCTCAATTTGAACGTTAAAATGTTAGCTCCACCCACAACAAAAACACACAACGACATATAACTCAAGCAGACCACTAACCAGTGAGTGACCTCACTTGTATACGCTCGATAGTTATTCACAGTATTTCTATTTCTGTGGTCATGTGACTTCTTGCCTTTTCTGATGGGCCTTTAATATCTTTATTAGAGAGAATGGAATGACCCATTCAAACCTGCATAAGTGTGGATATGTATCTATATTCCAGAGGTTCTGACCTTTTTCGTCTCCTCCCCAGGACAATGAGAGCAGTAAAGGCGGCTCCGTCTACTCCTACCGGACTAACTCCACCTCTCCGCCCAAGCCGGAGGAGGGCTCCAGGGAGCCGATGGTCGGCCTCGTCTTCGGGACGCCGGAGCGCCGCAAGGGAAGCCTGGCGGACGTGGTGGACACGCTGAAGCAGAAGAAACTGGTGGAGCTGACCAAGACGGAGCAAGACGGTAGGCCGAAAGTCTTCTTCTTCTTCTTTCTGCCCAAAGTCTTCTTCTTTAGGCTGAAAGTCTTCTTCTTTAGGCCCAAAGTCTTCTTCTTTAGGCCCAAAGTCTTCTTCTTTAGGCTGAACGTCTTCTTCTTCTTTAGGCCCAAAGTCTTCTTCTTTAGGCTGAACGTCTTCTTCTTTCTGCCCAAAGTCTTCTTCTTTAGGCTGAAAGTCTTCTTCTTTAGGCCCAAAGTCTTCTTCTTCTTTAGGCCCAAATTCTTCTTCTTTAGGCCCAAAGTCTTCTTCTATAGGCCGAAAGTCTTCTTCTTCTTCTTTAGGCCCAAAGTCTTCTTCTTTAGGCTGAACGTCTTCTTCTTTAGGCCCAAAGTCTTCTTCTATAGGCCGAAAGTCTTCTTCTATAGGCCGAAAGTCTTCTGTTGTTATAAAGCCCGCCTCTTGCTTGATCCGATTGGCTGACTTGGGCCTCTTGCTTGATCCCATTGGCTGCCTTGGGCCTCTTGCTTGATCCAAACATTTCCCCTCTTCACTAATCCGGTTTTCTGGCTTGTTCGTGACGTTGAACGCCTAGATTGTTCATTCCCTTCACCTGCCATCAGCCACTCCTCTGTCTCCTGATTGGTTCATTCCCTTCACCTGCCCTCAGCCACTCCTCTGTCTCCCTGATTGCATCATGCCGTACAACTGTTATATATAACCCCCCCCCCCCCTATATAATGTGCCAGTCTTGGCATTGTCTGCCGTCGGTTTGTAGTCTGTTGTTACTATTGTCCCTAGTCGTGTCCTTGTTCCTGTCTTGGGTGAGTCCTGTCAGTTTTCCTTTGTTCCTTGGTTCAACCTCTTTCCTTGTGTAAACAGAGTTTTTGTTTCTATTTAAACACAGCCTTGCTTTCTCTGCACCTTTAGCCTCACCCCGTGACAGCTTTCTTCTTTTCTATCTTATGCTTCTGCAAACGCTCCGTTGTTTCCGTTTGCTGTTTAAAAAAATAAATAAATAATATATTGCATATATTTCCCGGTCTCCGATTGAACCATGGAATACGTCATTGTTTTTTAACTCGAGAAGCACATTGAACGCTTCGTGGTCATATTCTAAACGAAGGGGGTCGACAAAATGTTTCGTATAGATTCCTGTCAGTTTTCCCGGTGTTCCTTTGTTTTTCCTTGAGTAAAGAGAGTTTTTTGTTTCTATTTAAAGTCCAGCCTTGTTTTCTCTGCACCTGAGCCACAACCCGTGACAGTGACAAGAAACCCCCAAAAACCAGAAGGCCACTCGTCCACTGGTAATGAGTGAAGATCTTTATCTTAAAAAAAGTCAGACGTCAGCCTTATAACTTTTAAAAGTGCCAGATTGTCGGTTTATTCTATGAATATAAAGCGACGGCCGCTTATTCCCTTAAACTCCCTCGCTCCCTCTCTCCTCACGCGGAGCCAGAGCGGCCACACACCTTCTCTTTGTTTTCCCTTTCCGGCCGCGTCCTCCCGAGACGATCCGTTTGATGGTCTAATGACGAGCCGCCGGGATCCTCTCTGCCCGTTAGATCACAGCATCAATCAGAGGAGACACAGGTCTCTCTCCTCGGCTCCTGTGATCTGGGGAAGTCTCCCAGCGTGCCTCAGCTCAAGTCTCCCAGCATGCCTCAGCTCAAGTCTCCCAGCATGCCTCAGCACGCCCCTTCTCGCCCCCGTCTGAAGCCCCGCCCCCTCTTCCTGCTTCCCGTGCCCATCGTGATCAGGACCGTGTCGGAGCTCCATCCCTCTGAAGGTTTCACTTTGGTATTGATGCGGTAAAGTGGGCCGCAGGCGGAGCGCAGGCCTTTAGTTGAAAGTCAGGAAGCGTGTGTGTGTGTGTATGTGTGTGTGTGTGTGTGTGGGTGTGTTACAAAGTGTTGTGACATCTTGCTGTCAAATCAAACGGGACATGAGTGGTAGGAAATGCTCGGGGACATCTTGAAGTGCGTGATCTTCTTTTTCTTTTTCTTGTTCATGTTGTTGTTGTTCTTCTTCTTCTTGTTCCTCTTCTTCTTCTTCATCTTCTTGTTGTTCCTCTTCTTCTTCTTGGTCTTCATCTTGTTCTTGTTCTTTTTAATCTTCTTCTTCTTCTTCTTCATCTTATTCTTGTTCTTCTTCATCTTCTTGTTCTACTTGTTCTTCTTCTCGTTCCTCCTCTTCTTCTTCTTTTCTATCTTATGTTTCTGCAAATGCTCCGTTGTTCCCGTTTGCTGTTATTTTTATTCTAAAATAATCCATCTCAGTAAACAAAAATGTCATTAGTTTATTCATTCATCTTTTCTTTTCATTATACAATTGTAAATATTTCCCGGTCTCTGATTGGACCGTGGAATACGCCGTGCTCTTTAACTGGAGGAGCACAGTGAACGCTTCATGTTAATTTTTTTAACTAAGGGGGTCGACTAAATCTTTCATATCTTCTTTTTTTATCTTCTCCTTTCGTAAGTGTTGTGTTTATTATTAGGGAAACATAGAATTAATGAAAACAAACAAACACGGTAATCACAATTATAAGTGATGTTGATCATAAATATCACATGAAAAGACTATTTATAAAATATTTACTCTGTGGCAAAAATCAAGGATTTTTCATCCATTTTTAATCGGAAAACACGACCACGATGTTGAATTTGGTCCTTTATTTTTAATTGGTCAAATCTGATAATTCTTCATATTTACTGGTCACTCACTGATATATATTTTTTTCAAGGATCAAAATATATATATTTTTAATAATGCAGGAGAAGCGGTGGATTGATTTTACATCAGCAGCTCCAGAAATATATATATCAATTTTTTTGTATACTTGATATTTTATTTAGGTATTTTTACAGAAATACAATCTTCAAAAGTAAGAATGCATAATAATAATACAACATAAAAATACATTTAAAAAAAGGAAAAAATTAACCATGCATCTGGCCAAGAAAGGCCGTAAGGAAACACAAAAATAAAAAATGTTAAAGCAGGAAAATAATTATAAATAAGGAAAAATAAATAAAGAATAGAGCAAAAAATTAACCATGCATCTGGCCAAGAAGGGAAACACAAAAATAAAAAATGATAAAGCAGGAAAATAATGATAAAAAAAAAAAAATCAAAGCAACCACGCAACAAACACTTCACCAACGTTGTCAGTTGATCATAAATTCGGTCCAACAAACAGATCTCGAGCACGAAATATATTCAAAGAGTTCCATCCAGAAATGTTTCATTCATGAATGACTCAATGATGAATTGGGTGGGGGGGGGGGGGGTACTATTGAGTTCCGGCTCTTCCTCTTTTGCTAATTAGCGGAACTGCCGTCCCGAAGGACTCGTGGCATTGATCACGCTGCAAACACTTAGCACGGACAGAGATGGGAAAAAAAACGTGATTACCACGACGACGGCGTAACCATGAGTCGTCACCGTGGGCCTCGTGAACGTTCCCGTGAAGACGGCGTGGGACGAACACGGATTCATGCACTGGTTTACAGACGATTGTATTTTCTCTTCTTCTAACGAGTTCAGATAGATATATACTTTATTAATCCTCAAGGGGAAATTTGTCGATAGACGGCTGAACGCTTCATTTCCAAACCTCCTTTTCTTCTTCTTCTTCTCCTTAGTCTTCCCCTTCTTCTTCTTCCCCTTCGTCTTCTATTTCTTTTTCTTCTTCTCCTTCTTCCCCTTATTTTTCTTCTTCTTCTCCTTAGTCTTCCCCTTCTTCATCTCCTTCTTCTTCGTCTTCTTCTTCTCCTTATTCTTCCCCTTCTTCGTCGACTTCTTCTTCTTCTTCTTCTCATCCTTCTTCTTCTCCTTTTTCCTCTTCTCCTTGTCCTTCTTCTTCTCTTTCTTCCCTTCTTCCGCCTCAGCTATACTCAAAGCCTCGTGGTCACTAGCGGTGTCTCCTCTCCTTGCTGCTCGTCTTCCTCTCGGTGACGACATGCTGCCGACTCTTCCTCGGCGTTGAGTTGCGGCGGCGTGGCGTCAAGGTTCAGACACAAAAGACCCGCCGCACACAAAAGACTCCACAACGCTGGAGCTCCACAGCGCTGGAGCACTTAGTTCTGCATGGAGCCGGGCGGCCGGCGGCTGAATGAAATGTCCAAGGCCGGCGGCACGAGGGAGAAAGAGACGCGTAAAGCTGCTCCATCCTCCCTCATTTAAAAGAACAGACAGAAGAGGATGAGAGGCCTGTGATAATAACACAATAACCCGCCTCGCTTAGCGTTGCCTCGTTAGCGATGATTGATCCGACCTCACCTCGTCTCCTTGATCCCTCGATACGGGGAAAAAAGGAGAGAAAAAAGTGGCAAAAAAACGACGGGCATTAAATCCAGGGACGTGTGCAATCAGACTTCCTCCAGGTTTATGATGACTGAATTATCATCATCTGTATTGTTGTGAGCCAAACACACTGTAAACGGGGGAGGGGGGAACAGGGGGGGGGGGGCTTGGCGTGGGCGCGGCGCCCTCGTGACAACTTAGTCGGCCATCTAACGCGGCCAGAGCCTGGGAAACACTTCACATCCCCTCCCCCGTTCATGCCCCCGAGCCCTTTAGGAATCGCTGGTACGATCCACGTGCTTCATTTGCAAATGACATCGGGCTCAAATACCGCTGGACGGCGCTTATAAAACGGACACCTGTGTGACTAATTCATGAATCCCTACTAAAGAGATCTAAACCAGTTCAAGGAGACATAAAATTTTTTTTTGCTTTTTTTTTCTTTTTTTCTTTTTTCTTTATTTTCTTTATTTTTCTTGACACTTCAGTTACGGTGGCTTTTCGATACATCTACTGTGGCTTTCGTCGTCTTTGACTTTTATTGACTCACTTTGTCGTGATTATCTTGGGTGAGGCTGGCTGAGCTTGACTGGACCGTTGCTGGGCGCGCAGAAGTCTGCAAGCTGAGTTGAGGACAATCGCCCGCCCGGAGAGAGGCTGAGTCCCGCGCTGGCTAGCTTGAGAGATATAAACCCAGGAAAAGAGAGGATACAAACCGGCAGCTAGGGCGTCAGACATAAGAGAGGTCTTGGGCGGTACTGGCGATGAGAACGGCTTCGTACGGATGTGTCTCCTCGCGCGCTGGTAATGACCGAGGTCTTTCCGTGGACGTTGGGAGACGCTGCTCTACGTTTGATCGGCGCTGCCTTTGCCCGAGATCACAGCGGCACCTGCCCGGCTCAGACGCAGCACAGAGCAGAGCTGCCACGGGGCGGGATAAGAGAGAGGCGTGATCGCTGTTGGTAAGACCGAGGCCGGGTGTGACCGGACCATGTGTGCCGTTGACGGAGAAGCGGGATGTCTGTTTGAACCTGATGAGATGTTGTACTATTTGCCGTAGTTTGTGCATAGTGCCTTTGGTTGTCATCAAGTTGCTGTGTCTGACGCTGAGGACCACTCCACTGTGTCTGCTCTGCTGAATCATCAGCCTGGAGCATTCACTCTGGGCACTGGCGCCTACCAACACTCACACTATCACCACACACCAACCCCACCATCCCTGCTCTCGCCATGGTTAACGAAATACATAGACTCGACACTGGACCTCTGGACCTGGATGACTCTGGATTTGCCTCATGCCCCCCGCCTCCCCCCCTCCCCCTGTCTGGTGACACCGAGGCCTGGTCCCCCAGGCTGGTCCCTTCCTAAGTGAGCTGTTAAGACCACCAGGGACTGTGGGAGGGTGGTCTGAGGAGGTTGAACGTGTTCACACGACTGGGGTCAACATCAGCGCTGTGTGGACTGCCGTGTGGGAGGACATCAAGTATAAGGACCATCACACCCATCATATCACACATCAAGTTCTGTCCATAATCCCATCATCCCATGTGCTGCTTGGACCACAACAAAGCATCACCAGCCTGGGGACGGCCAAGGCGAGCTACACATGAAGAAAGCTGCTTTCGGGTCTGGAGGGATGAGCCAGAGCGCTGAGGCGCAGCCTGAAGCTCAGGGAGAGGAAGGACAGGAAGGGGCTGGAGCAAGAACAGCTGGGAGCTGAAAAACAGGACATGGCAAGGTGGAGGCCCAGTGAGGCATACTGGGTTCAAGGAGGGAGCAGACAGCAGGGGGAGGGCCAGGGCGGGGGAACCAACAGCCTGTTCATTTTTGTGTTCAGTTCACAGCCCTCCCCTGCCTCCCACACACACCACCTCTCAAACACCCCCCCTCCCCCCCCCCTCCTGCTGAGACGCCCCACCAAATGTCAAATACAACCCTCTCTTCCTCCCTCCTCTCTCTCGCTGAACCAGGTGACAGACAGCTTGGCAGAAGAGAGCGCAGCCCACACCAGAGCTGAGGGTCCCAGATGGCTCGCCCGCCACCCCCTGCGCCCCCTATCGCTCTCTCCTGCCCAGCGCCCTCTGCCAACCCAGGTCCCTCAGCGGGAGGTAGCGTGGTGAAGACGTCGGTCCTCTGGTCCCCTGTGGTCCCTGTCCTCTGGCCCTCAAAACACACCGTAGCCTCACCTCCACCACTGATGCCGCAGGTGAAAGGTCTTGGCCCCCCTGGCTGGCCGACCTCCCTGGCCATGTGGGGACCCTCTGCGAACTGCCTCAGCCTCCTTGGGGGAGCTCAGCATCCATCTACTGGAGCCAACGAGTCCAGGTCAGACCTGGATCCCGCACCTGGATGGAACCTGAGTCACTTTCTCCACTCACTTTGAGCCACTTTCGCCACTGGCTAGTGACATGCCGGGTGTGCGGTGTGAGCTGGTCCACCATCTCACATCAGCGACCACCCCTCATCAGACCTGACTACCTGCTGCCAACCTGTGTTTTCAGTGGGGGTGGTCTGGAACGTTGAGTCTGGTTGGGACCTCCTCTGGTGTTCTGTCTCTTCTTTCTGTACACCCACGGAGTCCCCAGTATCTGCAGAAGTCACGATGATTCTGCAGTGGTCGGCATATTGGATCTGATTCTGGAGGAGTACAGAATGGAGGAGGAGTACAGCAGAAGTAGAGTGACTTTGTAAAGGGCTGAGCTGAACCAGTGGGCGCCAGAACGTGTGGAGGACCACAGATGAGACCAGAGATGGTGGAGGAAGGATAGCCAGGACAAGTCTGACGCTCCCTGGGTGGACTGGGGGGTGTGGCAGTACAAGTACCCGGGCTCCGTACCTGGTCGACTGACTGACTGCTGAAACATCAACGCAACGCAAGAAGGATGAGCTGCCTAGAAGGATGAGCTCTCCTTCATTCCTTCGTAGCAGCAATCCGTTGGAGTGCTGGAGTTAGCTGCCAGTCGGCCAGTGTGGTGCTCGCTGCATTGGCTGCACTAGCGAGCTGGCAGCGGGTGACACCGCGCACCACAAACTTTAACAAACTGGGGCGGAAGCATGGGGCCGGCTGGAGCACGGAACTGGAAGTGGTGTGAGAGGAGGGTGTTGAGAGGTCTGCGTCCAAACTGGTGTCTGACCACCTCACACCACCTCCTCTCCACACAGAGGTACTTTCTCCAGACGCTCCTCACGCCCTCTCCTACAAGGAGGAGAAGGAGAGGAGAATGCCGCACAGCTGCCGGGCTCTGCTAGGTACAACTACAGTTCTTCTTGCCAGATCACCCTAACCCTTCTTTGTTTTTTTTTTTTTTTTTTGTGTGTGTGCTGCTTACTGACTGAACACAATTTCCCTGGGATTAATAAAGTATATATCTATCTATCTATCTATCTATCTATATCGGGCTCATTTTCAGGCTCATATTTATATTTTGGGGGTTTCTCCGAGAACATATTCACACGCTTCAATGTGTCTGTTTGAATACAAATACATGGCGTCTGTCTCTTTAAGACCTCCTGAAACAAGCCCGGCCGGTCACAGTATTCATAAAGCACCTAGAACAACTTTAGGATTTAAAAACAAAGACAACCGTTTGACAAAATGGGACCTTTGGGTCTATTATTGATATAAGAACAACACGTATGGGGAAATAAAATGGATGAAATCTATTGAATTAAAACCACAGCTCCATATTTAAAATCCCAAAGGCTAGATTAAGCTGTAACTCTTAAACACTTAAAAAAAAAATATTATAAGACAAAAGACAAGACATAGACATAACACCTAGGATGACGAAACAGTGGACACAACTTCATAAAGTCAAAGTATTGAGAAAAAGTATGAAAAAAAACAAATGCATGTGTACATGTGTGTGTGTGTGAGCTTTTGTAATTTTTATTTAAAGAAACAAAATACATAGATGAAGGCAGATGTATATGTATGAGCGTATGCATGTACGTGGAATTTACTTGTAACTTGTAATAAAAAAGAAAATGTTTGCACTTTTTCCGCAATGCATGATTAAAAAAGACCCAAAAAATAATAATTCTCAATCAGCTTCTGAGGATGAGAACAAAATAAAGAAATACAAATATATCAGATTACAACACGCGCAGAGAGAGATCGACTTAATTCCTCCACAGAGCAATAGATGTTTGCTGCTTCATGAATGTTCTATACATGTTATATTTAGCAGCTTTAAAGTGTTCAAAAAAAAGGTCTAACTTATTCAGTCATGCAAATTTATTGTTCACATCTTTGGAGGGCTGTATAACCTTCTAGTTCACTTCCACGTCCACTAATAAATTGCACCGTCGCATTGGGTAAAGTAAATATACATGGAGAGGAACCCAGTGGACCCTCTAGGCCCGGGCGGTGACCCCTCGCAGCTGTTTTTTACGAGGCCTGTCCTCGGTCCATGTGTGGAAGCTCGTGTCGGCCCCGTTTCGGGTCCTAAGTCGAGGGCCAGGAGCCCCGCACCCAATCACCCAAATAATGGCTCCTCCAGCTGGAGGGAGGGGGGGAGGTCAGAGCGAGGCCGAGCCTTCAGCGTGACAATAGAGACGTTCTGCTGCCAGGCCGCGGTCACTTTGTTCTCCCTCGCCGGAGTCGACGTCTCGCTGCTGTTACCGCCACTCAAACGGTGTGAAAGTATGTCCTCTCCTTCGAGGGGGTGAAGCGCAATCGCGTGCGTCCTTCTTTCGGCTGGTGCACCTCGGGGTGTTCGGCGGCACCACTTGCGCGGCGGATGTTCAATGGTGCCTTACCGGGAGGAGGAGGAGGAGGAGGAGGAGGAGGAGGAGGAGGAGGAGGAGGAGGAGGAGGAGGAGGAGGGAGAAAAACATTCGCCGTGAGATTCCCGAAAATACGAGCCGAGGACCCCAAGCTGCGGTTAGGACCCCACTTTGAACTTAAACAAGTGTATGTGTGTGTGTGTGTAATAGTTTACCGATTCACACACTCAGGTGGAAGTAGTTGTGGTGACAGCTTAACGGGGCCGGTGGGGTCGGCCCCCGAGAGTTCAGCCTAATTAAACTAATTGACGCGCTCTCGTGTGTGTGTGTGTACGGGCGTCGTCTGGATTTTTTTCGGCTCAAACTTAAAATATCGACGTTTTAAATCTGACTCCAGGGCTCAGGCCCGACTCACGCCGGACTTCTTCTCTGGCAGTGGGTTTCGTGAATCTCCTCCTGGGTAACTGAGAGGGATCTGTTTACTAATGATCCGCCTGTGGGTCTCGACACACACGGGCAGCGGGCCGCGGCGTTGGCGGCGTGCCAGCCGGCGTACGGGGCGAGCGCCGAACGCCGTCCACAAGAATCAGATTTAAACGGTGATTTTGATCACCACCTCCTCCTCCTCCTCTTTTACTCGTGTTTCAGTTAAATGGCAAAGTGTTCACCTGGTGATGGAGCGTCATGTGACCGTAGTGGCCCGTGTGCAGCCAGCAGGGCGTGGTTCACACTCATGGACTTGATACACGGCAATGCGTCTGTGATTATGTTTGTTCTATACTCTTTCTCTTTTTCTTTCTTCTTTACATTGGGTTGAAAACCAGAGATTGTTTTTGTAATAAAAATAAATAAAGCCATTTTTTTATTACAGCCCCAGTAAAGAAATCTTTGACTTATGTATGTGTTTATTAAGAAAAAATACTCTGCACTTTATTTAATTTAATCTTTTAATTTTTAATTTTCTTTAATTTAATATGTTCTCCTCTGCGATTTTATTTTTAGTGTATTGTATATATTGTTACTATAAAACTATAAAATATTGTAAATTCCCAACTGGGGATGACTGAAGCATTTATCTATCTCTCTCTCTATCTCTATACCGCTCTATCTTTCCATCTCTCTCTCTATCTATCTATAAATATACATATATTTATCTCTCTCTCTATCTATCTCTCTATCTCTCTATATCTATATATTTATAGATATATATCTATATATATATATCCATCTATCTATATATATCTATCTATAATACATATAATTAAAAAAGAAAAAATACCACAAGCAGCACAAATAATAATGTATTTTATTGATTCCTCTGTATGATCAGAACCTTGTTATCATCTTTCTCCTTCACTTTCTAATATATTCACTCATACTCATTTGCTTATGTTAGTTAACCGTGATGTTTATTTTAGTCCCTAATCTTCATTAGCCGTAAATCTATAAACCCAAATACTGCCAAACATCTTCATCCTGGTGAAGAACTTTGATCTGAAGGCGGATGGAGAAGACTCTGAGGACCGAGCGTCGTCGACATCAGATCTCTCTCACATATCGTGGAGATCCCTCCTCTGAACCAAAGTTTTCGACAACTCCTAAAATAAAGCGGGATAAAAAGAGGTTGCGAGCTTCTCTCCACTTTGAGGTCGTCGCCGAGCTTCGGGGATTCGGGGGGGGGCGGGGGTTGCTGGTTTCAGGCGGGCGGCCATGTTGGATCCACTTATCTCCTCTTTGGTCAGCTGGGCGGTTGCCGACCCGGCCCAGACTCACCACCAGCCCCCCCCCCCCCCCCCATCTCTCATCTGTGACCTAAACCACAGTCTCCGCCCCCACATCAGCTCCCCCCAAGGGCCCGACCCAAAACAACGCTTCTATTGTGTCTGAACCACACATCGCGTTCGTGTGTGTGTGTGTGTGTGTGTGTGCTAAGCAGGGTTTCATATATCATGCTTTAAAGTGGAACCAGAAGCTTGGGTTTTAAACGGGTGTTTGGAAAGCGTGCGTTTGACAAAGAAGTAATCGTGAGTCTGTTCCAGTCGCAGTCGTTTGATTTGATCTGAAAGTTAAAATAAAATATATATATATATATATACACTACCGTTCAAAAGTTTGGGGTCACTTAGAAATGTCTTTATTTTTCAAAGAAAAGCACTGTTTTTTCAATAAAGATAACATTAATCAGAAATACACTCTCTACATTGTTAATGTGGTAAATGACTATTCTAGGTGGAAACGTCTGGTTTCTAATGAAATATCTCCAGAGGTGTATAGAGGCCCATTTCCATCAACTATCACTCCAGTGTTCTAATGGTACATTGTGTTTGCTAATCGCCTTAGAAGACTAATGTCTGATTAGAAAACCCTTGTGCAATTATGTTAGCACCAATTCATTTGATAAATATAAGTGAGTTTTCATGGAAGACACGAAATTGTCTGGATGACCCCAAACTTTTGAACGGTAGTGTATATATATATATACAGGACTGTCTCAGAAAATTAGAATATTGTGATAAAGTTCTTTATTTTCTGTAATGCAATTAAAAAAGACGAAAATGTCATGCATTCTGGATTCATTACAAATCAACTGAAATATTGCAAGCCTTTTATTCTTTTAATATTGCTGATTATGGCTTACAGCTTAAGAAAACTCTAAAATCCTATCTCATAAAATTATAATATTTCCTCAGACCAAGTTAAAAAAGATTTATAACAGCTGAGTGTTTGTCTAAGGCTCAGGAAACCCTTGCAGGTGTTTCGAGTTAATTAGACAATTCAAGTGATTTGTTTAATACCCTACTAGTATACTTCTTCATGATATTCTAATATTTAGAAATAGGATATTTGAGTTTTCTTAAGCTGTAAGCCATAATCAGCAATATTAAAAGAATAAAAGGCTTGCAATATTTCAGTTGATTTGTAATGAATCCAGAATGCATGACATTTTTGTTTTTTTAATTGCATTACAGAAAATAAAGAACTTCATCACAATATTCTAATTTTCTGAGACAGTCCTGTATATATATATATATATCTAAGAGCTCGAGAGCTGACGGACGATTTCAATGTGTCCAAGTTCATCGGCTTCTTTATGTTGTTTTTCTCAGTTTCACATATTCCAACTTGTTTGTTCCGTTCAATCTATTTACAAGGACTTCTCTACATTTATTTATTTCTGTCGAAAAAAATGTATTTAAAAAACTTCTTTTTTTTCACAAAAGGACCATTTATGTTGTTTTTTCTGTAAATGAAATTTAAAAAATAAAATAAAAAGAAACCCTGAACATTTGAGAGGATAAATTAATTAAATATGAGGAACAAAATGCCATTGATCTGTGAATAGATGTGTTACTTAACATTTTAAATTAATTAAATCCCAGGTGACCTTGTTTTTCCGCTTCTCTCACAAAGAGAAAAATCTGTTTACATATATTGAAAAAAAATGTAAAAGTTTCTTTGACGACCGCGGCTTCACATTTAGTGACCGGACCTCCCTGGCCCCCCAGCAGGGACCGGCAGCCGGGCTTTTCTAGTGTCGAACACCTTCAGGAGGAACCGGGTCTGCAGGGTGGACCGTATCTCATCAGAAAGATCCCTCCGCCGCTGGGAGGGACTACTTTGTGATCGTATTTAGCACGGGGTGGGAATCAAAGTCAGACCCAGATGCAGTCGGGGCCTAATTTAACTGTAGGGGAGGTCAAATTCATGTATGTGTGTGTGTTAAAGGTCAAAGGTCATGTTGTGTGCCGTGTACCTGCTATGAGGTGATCTTCAGGCTGCCTCTGAATTGTGTTTCTGGAGAACCGGTTCACTCTGATATTTGGTAGATTTCCTCACGACTACATTTTAACATGTTATACCCATTAAAGCTTCCAGGCGACCTCCGAGCTGCCTTTTTGCGTCACAGTTTTCGTGGAGAAAATAAAACATGCAACAGAAACCTGGAACCTGAATCTCATGAACTCAGCCAGACTTTAAATAACGACACGCACAGAACCAACAAGAACTTTGACCCGTCCGCTCCGCGCTGAAGTCATTTTCTTGGGCAGAGCGCTGCACTGTTTGTCCAACTCGCAACAACACGCCATTTAGAATATGAAGTTTTGGGCCTTTTGCAAAATCGTGACGACGTTAATCAAGAAAACTATGAAGAAAAAAAAGAAGAAAAATATCGGATAAATGAAAAAAAACTTTTATTTGTATTTTATTTTATTTTTCATAATTTAAAGTGTATTCTTGGGGCGCTCGTCATAAATCCACCTGGATCAGAACATCGGTTCAGTGTCGGCGAAATGTGGTCGCAGAGCCCCGAAAAGCTGGGTCCAGATCACGGAGCAGCAGAGCACAAGAATGTGTGTGTGTGTGTGTGTGTGTGTGTGTGTGGGAGAGAGGGGGGTTGATGTTTGAAAAGGGCAACTACCCCCCCCCCCCCCCCCCGGCTGCTTTTCTCATGGCCATGTTCTGTGTGACAAGAGGCTCCGGGTGTCATCTGACAGATGAAAATAGTGTGTGTGAAACGGACACCGCGCTAACACGCAGCCGGGCCCGCCGCTCCGCACTTTAATGGTTTTACGACGCCGGAGCGAACGCCCGATAGCCCGCTGAACGTGTGTGTGTGTGTGTGTGTGTGTGTGTGTGTGTGTTTTAACGTCTTCCAATTAAACATCTCAGCACCGTGCTGGCATTCCTTAATCAGTGTGTGTGTTCGAGTGCTTCAGAGTGTGTGTATGTGTGTGTGTCTCATATCCGTGTGTGTGTGTGTGTGTATCTTTTTCCTCCTCTTGGCCGGCCCGTCTCCTCATGTTTGGACATATGTTGAGTTTTATTTCACTGAGACATCAATCCTGCCGGCCAGCTGTTAGGACAGCTGCTCTCTCTCTCTCTCTCTCTCGTTCGCCCCCGTCAGCCGCTCGCTATCCTTCTTCCTCTCTTCCTTTTTTTCTTCTTCACATCCCTCCCCCCATCCCCCACTTTGATATCTCTATCTTTCTTCCCCCCCCGTGTTTTGTCCCGTGCGTTCTTCATCCTCTCTCTCTCGCGGCCGTCCTCTCTGATGCCTGTGGGGTCCTTCAGCTGAAGTCACACACCACCGACGTAAATCTAGAAGTGCAAAGTGTAGCTGTCGGCTTCCATTTGCACGCGCTCAGTAGCGACGTTAAGGCGTCAAAATGAAAATCCCTTCTTTCTTTCGTCCCGTGGCCGTGCGCTCCTCGCACGCCGGGCGCCCGCCAACACATTCGCTCTTTGTTATTGTTACCATTAACTTAATTTTTCAGATTAATGTTTTTACTTTTTTCTCTTTACCTTGGCGCGTTTTTTTTCGCCCGCAGACTTTTTTTTTAAGAGCTTTTGGCCGCCGCGCATCGTGTGAGAGAGAAAGTGGAACAGACGCCGTTGTTTCCAGCCACGTGTCGGGGGAAATTAACGGGGGCAACTTTTGACGTGTCTGAGATATAAATTTGAAAAAAAAAACGGGAATGAAATAAAGCTTCCAAACCCCGGAGGGCTTCTGGAGTGGAGACCCTCGACACGTGGAAAGTCTCTCTGGAGGGTTTCTGTTCTCGCTGTGTATTTGATTTCACACTCGGAGCCCCGGTCTCGGTGTAACGATGTGTCGCGTGTGATATTTCACGTCACGGACAGCTAGATGGTCGTTTATCGTGTTCCTGCCAACTCGACAGGATAAAAAGTCAAAAAGTAGCATCCCGCCACGTAGCCGTGGCAACTCCACGGCGTTTCGGGGGTTCGTTCTTTATTTTTAAAGGCTTTACAACTGATTTTATTGAGTCAAAATGTGCGTGCACATGTTACTTTTTGAGGTGGATTTCTGGGAAATCGTGGGGGGGGGGTATAACATTTGACTGGAAACGAAGCATTCTTACCTTTGTATTGAAAATGCGGAAGGTTATGTTTTGATCACCATGTATTTATTTATTTATTTATTTATTTGTATGCGTGTTACTCGCATAACAAAAAAAATATTAAACCGAATCGCATGAAATTTGGTGGGATGATTGGTTATTATCCGGGGACCATTTGATTAGATTTTGGGATCAATCGGGTCAAAGGTCAAGGTGAAGGTCATGAAAAGGTCAAAATCTTCTTTTTACCATTGCGCGGTCAAATTTTATCCAATTGGCATGCAACTAATGCCAAAATGTTCATAATTCAATGCCCAATCTTGTGATATGCGAAGGTATGCGCTCTACCGAGTGCCCGTTCTAGTTTATTAATGAGAGCGTCCACTATAAGGGTAGAAACCGCTGTTTACACCGGTTTGGATCTCTCTATCTCTCTCTTTTTTCAGAAATTTGCATCGCAGTTTTTCCACTTTTTTTTTTCTCCACGCGTTACTTTTTGAGGTGGATTTTCGGGAAATCGGAGGGGAATAATAATTTCCTTTTTTTGCTAACAGGCTAACGCTACGCTTGTTAGCAAATAGTCCAGAAATCAAGTCTGGATCCTGGGACGGTTGTGGATGAATTCAGTAACCATGGTGACGAACCATACCATTTAAAATGTGCCACAACTCATATTTATTGTTCATTTATTGTCTAGCGGTGGCCGCATAAATCATCATCACCGACACCTACATTACCCACGAGACGCCCGCGTTGTTGTTGTTTTACGTCGCTAGACGTTGACGATATCATCGGAAGAAGACTTGGAAAAGGGAACGGACTCAACGCTCGTTTGGATTAAAAAAGTTGATTCCCCGAGAAAACGCTTAAGCACCTGGAAACAGAGGCGAGCGACGGGGGAAAGAAGGAGACTCAGTCTCAGTGTTGTTCTTGGCTTCGGCGTTTTTTTGGGGGGTGTTGACGCTCGCCTCTAACACACACACACACACACACACACAGTGAGCTGCCTGTGGCTCGTGTAAAACACCTGAAACAGTGTCTCTTGGCAGGTTGGCGGGGAACAGGTGATAAAAGTGTGTTTACCTTAAACACTCGCCGGCACACTGGCTGCCTCGGTGCTGATTTACTACAACTCTCTCTCTCTCTCTCTCACTCTCTCTGTCTCTCTCTCTCCCTCTCTCTCTCGCTCTCTCGCTCTCTCTCGCTCTCTCTCTCGTTCTCTCTCGCTCTCTCTCTCTCTCTCGTTCTCTCGCTCTCTCTCTCTCTCTCTCTCGCTCTGTCTCTCTCTCCCTCTCTCTCTTCATCCACCTTCTTATCTCCTTCGCCCGCCCTCCGTCTCTCCTCCACTTTGTGTTAGTGTTCACCCGATCCCTCCTCCCCTGATCTCCGGGGTCGGAGGTTAGAGAAACAGCTCAGTTTAAGACGATAGAAGTAAGAACTCCTTTCATCATCGTCCGTGCACATCCACACATTCGTATCTGGGCTTTCTCATCTTCTCCTTTCGCTCTCCTCCCTCCCTTCCTTTCCTTTTTTATTCCCCCACTTCCTGACATTCCTATAATCTCCCACGCTGCGTACTCTTAGAGGAAATGAAACAAGCGTCTTCATCCGCTTCCCCCTCCTCTCTTTTCATCCACCTCTCCTTTCCTTCCCTCCTCACTCCATTCATCCTCTCTCCCTCCCTCCTCTTCCTTAAAAAAACCATCCATCCTTTCTGAAATTTGTCCCCCCTCCCCCACCCACTTGATGGAGTCGGGCCGTTCGGACGGCGAGGAATTTTTATCCACCGTCCAATCCAAACAGCACTTGATCCTCCGACTCGGTCGCGGGGACAAATAGAGAGCCATCTAGGGTAAAACATCTCCCTCTCATCCCTCTCTTCTCCCTCTCTTCCTCCCCACTTACACCCTCTCACTGATCTGTTTATCGGCTCGGGTATAAATTGTGCATCGGAGTACACACTTGATGTTTCTTGGAGTCGCAGGTTGTATTTTCCTCCCTAAGTGCTCCCATAAATTGCTTTTCCCCTAATTGTGTTTGAATGATGAAGCCCCTCCCCCCCCCCCTCCCCCCCCACCCCGCCATCCACCAGCTTTCTCCCTCCGCCCGGCAGTAAATATCACCCCGTTGAACCAAACACACACACACACACACACACCCAGCGGAGTCGCCTGTCCGATAAGTCGATGACGGATCGGGTGGATTCCGTCGTCCTCAGGGTGGGAAATTCTATTAATTACCTTATTTTGCTGGAATGTGGACCATCTGGCTGGAAATACCCTTTGTCTTTACTCCCATAATAAGGACAAATCATCATATTTACAGTTTTTAAAAAAAAGTTATTGCTTTGTCTTGTAGCACTTTACACCCCCCCCCCCCCCCATCCCTCTGTTTACATTCGTCCTCATGTGATCTGGACGTCCGCATTAGCTTATTTACAGCGGTCATAATCCGACTGTAAACACGCGAGGCTTTAATGGACTCCAAACGAGGAAGTGGTGCTCGGCCGGCATCTCTTGACCGCACAAACTAAACATTAATCCACACACAATAGGACCATGTGCTCTTATGAATGCCCATAGCGCCTTTTGTCAGGATAAAGGCTCCACAAATGACCTATTGTCCGACTTAACCATTCTAAATCAGGCAAGCCCTCAGGCGCATGTTTTCCACACAGCGCCCAAGAATGTCTCCTTTCTGAGCGTGTGCGTGTGCGTGTGTGTGTGTGTGTGTGTGTGTGACGTCCTTGGTGACTGAGGCTTCGGCATGAGGCTCTGCGTGACCGTGACACCATCTGTGGCGCGTCCGCTGGCACAAAAAAAAATATTTTTTCAAGAATAAACTCAAACGAAAGTCGAGCGCTTTCCGGTCCGTACACACGGGACGGGATGACGAAGGTGGAACCATCACCTGTGGAAGGAGCACAATGGCGCCCGTCACCGTCAGCTCCGGTTCCCGGAGTGGAACCATTGCACCGTGGAGGCGTTCTCTGTCGAACCTCTCAGACGTGGAACCTTTCACAGGCGGTTCTAACCCTTTATTTGGGGTTCCAGCTCATCTAACCCTCCGATAGGCTTCTAGCTGGAACCTTTATAAAAGGTTCTACCGCAAAGGGTTCTCCTCTGGGGACAAGCTGAAGGACGCTATGACTTTATTACCTTAATGCTGTCGAGGCGGAAGCAGGATTTTTATATTGGAGCTGGTTGAGATGGAACTGGTCTTCAGCTTGAGAACAGACGGGTAGTCAGACGATAACGTGACAATTCATTCCAAAGCAGTGACTTGTTCCTCGTGTAGAATCCTAACTTATCGGACGAGTTCAAACGAAAACATTTGCGTGAACGTCACCAAAAAAGTCCGAGGACCAGAGCCTGAGCACTGAGCTGAGCTGCAACCCGACAGCACGCTCCACTTCACTCTGAGCATTTCTATCTTTCTTTTGTTGGAAAAGTTACACCCAAACACTCATGCTTGCACATGTGCAGATATGTCTCTCTCTCTCTCTCTCTCCTTCTCTCTCCTTCTCTCTCTCTCTCTCTCTCGTTGCTATCCGCATGATGAAGAATTGAAGAGTTCCCATTGTCTCAGTAAAGTTCACAGCGGGTCTCCAATTGAACAAATGAGACCTTATGATGTCCGTTATCCTGAGGCTACGAGACACATTGTGAGGAGCAGACGGAACAATGTCGACATTCTTAACCCCTCAGCTGGATTTTTTTTTTTTTAGGATTATTTGAAATGGTTCCTTGTCCTGTTTTTGACTATTCAGTATCATTGACCGATTCACAGAAACGGGTTGTCTCTTCTTTTCCTGGTATGCCACAGTTATTTGGTAACCGTGGACTCGATGAAACCTTTGGATTGAGAACGGGTTCTTGTTAGAACCCCTTAAGGCCTTTATTCTTATGTCATAGACATTGTGCTATCACACCAAACTTAAATAAGTTAGTCAAGCCCCCCCCCCTCCCCCATGGGTTATGGACAGAACCTCGTAGAAGCGTTCTCTGTAGAACCTTTCTAAGGGGGTTTGGCGTGGAACCTTTCACAGATGGTTCTAACCCTTTATTTTGGCTTCCAGATCATCTAGCCCTCTGATAGGCTTCTAGCTGGAACCTTTATAAAAGGTTCTACCCAGAACCACAAAGGGTTCTCCGATAGGGACAAGCTGAAAGGCCCTATCAGGCATCTTTAGCAAACTTACAGAAGCAGTTTAAAACAACAACAACGACAACCTCTGAAGTGACGGTGGTGATGCTCCTTGTCTTTGCAGAACCCTCTTGCATGGAGAGGCTCCTCTCGAGGGAGTGGAAGGAGCGTGTCGACCGCCTGAACGCCGACGAGCTGCTGGGGGAGGTCAAAGGTAAGGGCGTCCACCAGGGTTACCTAAAGGGTTCTTCCTCGAGGGCCGAGGTTCTAGAACCATTTGCTTCTGAAGAACCTTTGTTGTTGTTGAAGGAAGGGTTTTTCAAGGGCTCTTTGTGAGACTTAAGAACCCTTTTCATCTGAAGAAGAAGGGAGTTCTTCGAGGATTGTTGAAAGCATCGGTGTTAAAAGAAAACAACCACAACCCCCCCCCCCCGAAAAACTGTTCTTGTATACCCTGATTGTTGTGGGTTCCACTGCACCACATCAGCCCTGGTCCCTTACAGGCTTTATGTGGAACCGTGGACTAGATGAAACCTTTGGATTGAGGAGGGGTTCTTGATAGAACCCCCTGAGGTGTGTTTTTGTAAGCACTCTGAAGGACCTTTATTCTTATGTCAAATAAATTGTGCTATCACAACGAACGCACATATTTTGCGATAAATAAGTTAGACAAGCCCCGCCCCATGTGTGTCAATGCCTTTAGTAGGTGGAAAGGTTCTGGACAGAACCTCCGGAGTGGAACCATTGCACCATGGAGGCGTTCTATGTAGAACCTCTTAGACGTGGAACCTTTCACAGACGGTTCTAACCCTTTATTTGGGGTTCCAGCTCATCTAACCCTCTGATAGACTTCTAGCTGGAACCTTTAAAAAAGGTTCTACCGGGGTACCGCAAAGGGTTCTCCTATGGGGACAAGCTGAAGGACCCTATATGGTTCTAGCCAGCACCTTTTATTTCTAAGAGCAAACTAAATTCAGGCGTGCTGTAACTCCCTCCCCGTGGATATCTTCTGCATATTTCTGCGTATGAAAAATAAAAGAGCGTTCGGCTGACCTACCTGTTGCCATGGAGACAAGTCAATGGTCATGGGTCATTAATGTAACTTTGATTAAAGGGTGTGTATGGAGGGAGAGGCGGCGCATTCATGAAGCCTCATGAATCGCACTCAGGCAAAATGTATTTCAGACCTCGTTCTCAAGAAAGTCAAAATAGTCGGGGGGGGGGGCTTATGTTAAAATCTCATCCAGAGCCATTTTCTTTCTTTACAATTTGATCCCAAAATGTTCTGCATTCAGAATTGGAGAACGGAAGTTGTCGTGCGACGCTCACTGAAGGGTGGGCGGTCGACACGAGGAAACAATATCTGACGGATGTCCCTCTGGACCTCGATGCGTGGACTGAAGGGACCAGATTTATAGCACTTTTTTATGAAGTGTTGCGACAACGTCTTCAAAAGAAAGAAGAAAGGAAAAAACCGAAAGGCACTGGCAGGAGAAAGGCGTTGCGTCGGATGACGGATACGTCGGAGTGGAGAAACGCTCTGTCTCCTTTACTGTCCGTGTGCCGTAACGTTAGCCGCCGACCGCCAACCGCTCGGCGGGGCGAGCTCGGAGAGAGAGAGAACGGTTGTGATGGTCTCTCCCGTTGAAATGGAAAGCATTTCCTCTGTGGAAAGTGTGTGTAGAGGGGGGGGGGGGGGGGGTGAAGGGCCTTCTGCAGTAGAACAGCACCAACACTGACTCTCTCTCTCTCTTTCACGAAAGTGCATATTCTCAAACACCTTTTCGCTAAACGCCACTTGCCGCTTGTTGCGTGAAGTAAACATCGAACCGATCGCTGCTTTTCAGACATTTACTTTTTATTTATTTTTTTTAGTTGAAAATCCACTTGTGACGACTTCTTTTCATTTAAAAGTCAGACCTGTGATTTCCACTTAGAAAACGTTCTTCTGTTTCTTTTTTTGCGAGATCCGGGTCGAGTGCGAGATCACTTCTTCTCTCAGATCTTTCCGACTTTATTTTTCTTGATATATTTATATGTATTTCACGTGGAGTCACGGACTCTCACACACACAATACGTTTAAAACCACTCTCTGGTTGGGTTGTGCTGTCAACTGAAAATGAGAAAGGGATGAAATAACCTGTTCAAGGCCACTTTGGTTTTTGAGTTTATATCTTTCCCGCTGTAGGTTTTTAAATTTCTCATTTTTTCGCAAACCAATTTTTAAAGCTAAACTTCCATTACTCGGGTCTTGGGTGTTTTGAGGTTGACGTCTGATACCGTTGTTAAAAGAAGCTTTTCATGAAAACGTTAGTTTTTATAGATTTACATCTTCCTTTTTTATTTTAAACAAAAGTGTAAATTACATGAAAGGTTTTGCAATATTTAATTTTCTGAGATTTATTTCTGACTTTATTCTCAGGAGTCAGATATTTTTTTCCATTCTTTTGTTCATATTTGCTAAAAAAATATCACAATTTATTTGATTTATTATATAATATGGCTCGTATATTTGATCTTTTGTCATCTTTTATTAAATGCGTGTCATTTCGCGTATCCGACCGTTAAAGGTTCGTGCGGCGTTAGTTTTTCTTGTACTCGCGTGACGGAAAACCGAGTCGCCTACAACCGAGACGAAGGGCGTGCTCGTCCTCTTCGCGGAGCTGGAATGTGCGGTGCATCGATTTCCTCGTGTGTTAGTCGAAGACACCTAATAACATGCATGAATATATCGTGTCCCAGTACATGGATGCACATCAATAACTACACACACACACACACACACAGACTGTTCGTCTTTTATTTATTTTTATTTTTTTATCCCACAACTGTTGCTCTGTCTCCTCACACAGCAGCCTGGACCTGTTGGTTCAGTCACAGTTATTTTTAGGCTGAAGACTTTACTCGAAACGCACACCGCGCTTGTAAATGTAAGACAACTATTATTTATATATATATATATATAAATATTTTTTTTTTCATCTGCACGAATCCCAGAAAAAGGCTTGTATTGTATTTGAACTACAACGTGCCGCACTGAGCGTCTCCTTCTCCTGCAACACGCTCGGGAAACAACAGTAATAGTGCAATCAGAGTTTAGGACTTTGGACTTTTGTTTGTTTAGAACTTTAGAAAGTTCCAGTTAAGAAGTGTGAATGGCCAACGCATATACTATACCTCAGAAATAAGCCCATTTTAAAAAAAATGTTATACTTGATATTTTATTTAGGTATTTTTACAGAACTACAACCTTCAAAAGTAAGAATGCATAATAATAATAAAACATACAAATAAATAATAATTAAGTAAATAAGCCGATTTTGAAAGAGAAAAAATCACATTTATTCAAAATTGTCATTGGATTTTAATTTTTCCGTTAAGTCAGTGCCGATCTTTTCCTAAGTTAAATGTTTATTCTCCATAATTAAATAAACTCTGAAAAAACCCTTTTTCCTTTAATATTTTTGTCTGATAAAAAGTTGACTATAGCGGTTATAAACTTTTTTTATTTTGGGTGCTTTTGCTGAATAAATAAAAATAATGATTTTAAACTGCAGACAAAAAAAATCTAAGTTAATTACGATCAGGAGACAAAATTAAATGCTTATTCTACATAATTAAATAAACTCTGAAAAAACCGTTTTCCTTTTTGTCGACGAGGTCTAACTGATCATGTGACCACATACGGTACGATTACTTTTGTACTCTCCAAATACAAACCGCCTAAGAAACTAATTTGACTGCAAAATAAGTAAATATATAAATATATATATACGCCTTATGGCGTGCATCGGAACCCGAATCAAAACAATCGAGCCGTGGTTACCGTGGAGACGAGTGTACAGATGCTCTGATCAATATTCCAGCAGCTATCAGCGTCACGGACCCCCGCTGAGACTCTTCACCACCTGTGCCTGCACGTCTTTAACATGTTTTTTAAGTTCTTTCTTGTTTTTTTGTGCATATGAAGTCAAGACGAACAGATGGGTCGGCGGCGTCTGATTATACGGTCAGGAGCAGCAGCTGGAACAGCTAGCAGCAATAAGCACACATTTAATACTCGCTTAATTTGTTTAACTTTTTATTCTCATATGTGGACATTTCTTATTCTCATATGTGTAACTTTTTTATATGTGCAACTTTTTTATTCTCATATATGCCACTTTTTTATTCTCATATATGCAACTTTTTTATTCTCATATGTGCCGCCAACGTGTGCAGATCCAACGTGATATGGTCATGCCCCCCCCCCCCCCCGCGGGCAGATCATGACACTTGTTTTTGACAAAAATGTGGCCGGCCTCGTCGGTCTGCGGTGATGGAAGTCAAGAGTCTGTTGTGGTGTTGACACCGAGGGGGGGTGGGGGTAGTCATCCAGAGGAATGCTGGGAGTTAGGAGAGCGCGGATGAAACAGAAGAGTGTGTGTTTGTGTGTTAATGTGTGTGTCTAGGTGGCTGGGAAGAGATGTTCCGTCGTTAAACTTAATAGATGAATAATAAAAACATGAATCAAAGATTATTTATTTCATTATTTGTTTCTGAAAAGGGAGTCCTGCACTCACACACATGTAAACACACACTAACACATACACCCACTAACAAATGAATGCTTTTAGAAAATACACTATTTCAAATTGTTTATCTTTTACGCCGTCTACACTTATTCTTCATAGTCGGAGTTATTATAAAACTTTTTGGGGTGGTTTTGCTGAAAAATTTAAATCAAAAAACAAAAGCAGTGCAAATAAATTTAAATAAATTCCGATCATCAAAAATAATTTCCCAGAATATACAATTGTGAAATTTATGAAAATAAATAAAATACAGAACATGCAATTACGATATAAATCTGTATTACTGATGACGACGATGATGAGGCTCTTTGATGACTTAACATTTGATTGCCACACACACACACACACAGATAAAGCCATTAGAGTGTCTGTGCTGTCGGTAAATTAATCCTGATGGATGGAAAACTGAAAACGTGTGAAAATAATTATCAGGGCCAGAAGCGCTGAGAGGAAACCGCAGAGTTTGGAATGCTCCCCGAAATCTACGAGGGCCAATCACGCCGCCGGAATCACAGCGATTACGCAATACTCGTCCGTGAGTGTGTGTGTGTGTGTGTGTGTGTGTTTGTGTGACAGCGTTATAAAGTATTCGTCAGTGTTGCGAGACTCAATCGGTGAAAAGAGACTCGGGGAGGGGCGAAGGAGGGAGGATTAGGAAGGTGATTAGAGCAGAGGGGACAAGGGAGGAGGTGATGAGGAGAGGGGAAAGGGGGGAGGAGACAGAGACGAGGGAGCCGATGAGCGACGAGAAGGAACGGAAAAGACAAATGAGCAAGTAGAGAGAGAGAGAGTATGGAAGTGAGGGAGGAGGAGAGAGGAATCGTTTGGAGGAGAGGAAAAAGAAGAAGGAAAGGAGACGAGGGAAGGAATCACAAGAGCAGAGGAGAGGAGATGAAAAGAGAGAAGGGGAAGACAGGAGAGGAAGGAAAAGCAATGAAGGAGGAGAGGAGGAGAGGAGGAGAGGAAAGAAATAGTTGGAGTGAGGAGGAGAAGAATGGTAAAGGAAAGGAGACGAGGGAAGGAATCACATGAGCAGAGGAGAGGAGATGAAAAGAGAGAAATGGAAGACGTAGAGGACAGGAGAGGAGAGCAAAGGTAGAGGTGAGGAAAGCAAAGGAACAGGGGAGGAAGGGAGGAAAGGAGGGGAGGGGAGGGGAGGAGAGAAATAGTCGGAGTGAGGAGGAGAGGAATGGGAAAGGAAAGGAGATGAGGGAAGGAATCACAAGAGCAGAGGAGAGGCGAGGAAAAGAGAGAAAGGGAAGACCGAGAGGACAGGAAAGGAGAGGAGAGAAAAGCAAAGAAAGAGAAGGAAAGGAGGAACGGAGGATAGGAGGGGAGGAAGGGAGAGAAATAGTCGGAGTGTGGAGGAGAGGAAAAGAAGAAGAAAAGGAGACGAGGAAAGGAATCAGGAGAGCAGGGGAGATGGAAAGAGGGAAAGGGAAGACGGAGAGGACAGGAGAGGAGAGGAGAGAAAAGAAGGAGAGCGGAGGAAAGGAAAGGAGACGAGGAAAGGAGGGTAGAGGAGCCGATGGGGAGGTCGTTTGGGGGGAAAACCCAAAAGGAAGAATGAAAGCATGAAAAAAGAGGGACAAGAAGAGGAGAATGTTGCCTTTGATACAGGGGTGCTGAGGGGTAGTGTGTGTGTGTGTGTGTGTGTGTGTGGGGAGGGTACAATAGGGGCCTGACAGGACTACAATGGAGACTCTGTTAGTATGCAGGTAGTGTTGGGGCCACCCTGCAATCTCCCTCCATGGCCCCAGGGCGAGACCTTACACACACACACACACACTGCACACACATACACACACACACACACACACACTGCACACACTGCACACACACACACACGAGAAGAACAAGAACTTCGAAACAAGATACAACTTTGGCGTGGAACAAGCACACACACTCTCACAAACAAGATGAACATGTGTGTGTGTGTGTGTGTGTTGTTCCCACAAGAAGGAGAACACACAGAAAATCAAGGACATGTCCTCATGGTGGACACTGAAGAGGAGTGAGAGGTTTGAGCGGATGAGGGGATGAGGAGATGAGAGGATGAGGGGATGAGGGGATAATAGTTTTAGAGGATGAGGAGATGAGGAGATGAAGGGATGAGGGGATGGGAGATGAGGGGGAGATGAAGGGATGAGGGGACGAGGGGATTTGAAAATAAATAATAAATACATAAAAATAAACAAATTAATTAATTACAATTATTGTAAAAAATAAATTTAAATAAATACAAAATAATAATACAAAATAATATTAATAATAAATAATAAATAAAAACAATTATTAATAAGTATAAGTTGTGTTTATTATTTTCTACAGTGATCCTGGAATCACCTCCGATGAGGCAAAAGTAAAAGGTTTATTTGTAATAAACGAGGATAAAACGGGGAGACGTTTCATATATTGACAGGAGCTGCCGCGTCAGAGTCTCTACGTCTCTGACACGGGGATTTCATATTGAATAAACCCTCCTCACTAAAACCTCCCAGGGACGTCATCATGAGGCGTGCAACTTTTGTTTCTCAAATGATAAAACTCCCCCCCCCCCCCCTTTCTCCAGGTACGCCGGAGTCGCTGGAGGAGAAGGAGCACCAGCTCTCCGCCATGATCGGTCAGCTGATCAGCCTCAGGGAGCAGCTCCTCTCCGCCCACGACGAGCAGAAGAAGATGGCCGCCTCGCAGCTGGAGAAGCAGAGGCAACAGATGGAGCTGGCCAGGCTGCAGCAGGAGCAGGTAGGGGCGGAGGAGGAGGAGGAGGAGGGGGGAGAGGAAGAGGGGGGAGGAGAGGATGAGGAGGAGGCAACAGATGGAGCTGGCCAGGCTGCAGCAGGAGCAGGTAGGGGCGGAGGAGGAGTCGAGGAAAGGAGGTGCAGGAAGAGGAGAGGAGGAGGAGGAGATGAAGAGGAGGAGGAATTCATAAACACTTTTCGGATTCTATTTTTAAGGACTTTTCCAGGCCTGGAAATAACTTTTAAAATTCCAGGACTTTTCCAGGTTTTCTATGACCGTAGGAACATAATATATCTAATATAATATATCTAATATTATATATATATAATATAATACATATAATCTATATATATATCATATAAAAATATATATAATATATTATATAAAATATAATATATATAACATATAATATATATAATATAATATATATATTATAATATATCCAATATAATATATAGCATATAATACATATAATATATGATATATATAATATAATATCTATAATATAATATCTATAATATAAATCTGCCTCCTCTTCATCGACTGTCTATGGTGAAAGTTCCTCGTCTCCAAGGCCTCAACAAGTCCTTTTGTAAAGCGTTTTCCAACAGTTTAAATAAAGTGTTGCTCCAGAAACTCTCGTGAGCAGCAGGTGAGCCGCCGACGTACGCCGGCTCTGTTTGGACAAGTCCGCCGCCTCCCATCACAACACATTCCACCTTTCACGGCTTCACAAAAGGGAACGACGGAGAGAGAGAGAGAGAAAAGAAAAGACAGATTCCAAAACATCAGCCGGTGGTTCTCCGGTCTGTTGAGACTTGAGAGTTCGACGCCCCGCGGGGACAAAACCAGAGAAATCTGCCTTTAATGAAATATGACGTGTGCAAATGGGGCGCCGCCTCCCATTCAGAGGCCTGTAATTATACATTTCAGAATAAATGTGCTAAATGACTTCTCGGGAAGAAAGAGGAGAGGGGGGGAGGGGGGGGGTGGCTGCTTCACTTCGCTCCTGGAGCAGGAGTGGGCGGTGGGGTGGGGATCGAGCGATGGACGCGCGCCGGCCCTTTAAGGGTGGTGACCTCCACGCGATTGGCCGGTCCCAGCTGTACGTCTGCGACTTTTTTTACTTTATACTTATAGACGTACTTTTTTTTTAATAGTCGACAGTCTTACATGAAAATAACAAACCGGAGACACGGCCGTGATCTTCCCTCCTGTTGTTGTTGTTGTTGTTAGTTGGACCCGGTAAACATGTCAATCTCACAGGTTAGGAAAGAAACACACGACTAAATAAATTAAATAATCTTTATACTGAACACGTCAACGCGCCGAATCTTCAATCAGTCTGGATGATCATTATTGCATTTATTGACATAATTATGCATATAAATATATATTATAATAATATATAATATATAATTATATTATATATATACAGTATTATATTTATATAACTGGCTTCAGATATTTCTATCTGAATTTCATCCTGTCTCTGGCACATCTGGCTGTTGTAGATTTTTTCATTATTGATCTCTCAGAATGATGTTCGACATCTTTGTCTGATCAACATTGTGTGTGTGTGTGTGTGTGTGTTTCTTTGTGCGTCCAGATCGGCAGACAGCAGCAGCAGCTCCTGCAGCAGCAGCACAAGATAAACATTCTCCAACAACAGATCCAGGTTAGTGTGCAGACCCCCCCCCCCCCCCCCCCTCTGGATGAACTCACTCCTCCGTCTCTCCATCCTGTTCCATTAGCTTCGGGGTCAACGTGCGATCGGGGGGGGGGAAAAACCTGAAAAACACGAGAGGTCGCGACCTTTTCCTTTCAAAGTCGTGCCCTCTATTGAAGAGGCTCGACATTACGGCCTTGCATTCCTATGGAGGCACGCGGACACACACACACACACACACACGGCGGAGACGCAGTAATTGCCCTGGTTATGGCCGGATCATTCACTTTCTCATTGATTGGTCAGAAATCAATATCCCAGCATCCTCTGGGGGCTCTTTCTCTCTTTCTCTTTCTCTCTCTTTCTCTCAGTTGTCTATTTATCAACATGTGTTTCCTCTCTATCAAACCTTTTATGCTCCTCTCCTGCTGCCTTTTGTCTCTTTCTGCAGCTTTTTAGACACATATATATACATATATATATATATGTATGTATATATATATATGATATTTATATATTATATGTATATCTATATATAAATATATATATATTATTTATTTGTATATATATAAATATATATATATATATCTTCATCCACCTGATGCTCTCACCACCAGCTGTGAGCCGTGTGGGAAGTTAACCAGCTTGCAGAATATTTTTTTTAAAGTCTCGTTCTGAACCCACTTTGCCTCTTAGAACCGGTTCAGCCCCGTTTACCCCCCACCGGCCCCCACCGGCCCCCACCAGCCCCCCGAGCTTTGGATCTCCCCGCTCTCCCGGAAGGTGTGATCTCGTTAACGAGAGCTCGTTCCCCCCCCACTCCTCCTCTTCTTCTTCTGCTCTTTTTTTTATTACGAGAGCCCCCACCTCGCTGATCTTAATGAAGCTCGGATCGGACTTCATTAGGGGCCTCCGAGGCCCCCCGGGGTGGGGAGAGCGAGACCATAAAGACGACGGCTCCACGCTGTGAAGCTCGGATACTCAGGAGAGCATGTCGAGAAGTCTCAGAAGCATCCGCTGTAAAAAAAATAATATATATATCAGGTGAAACGTATCCCCAACCCGTATATATATATTATTAAAGAAAAAATATATATAACCAAAAGATATATATATATATATTATTAAAGAAAGATATATATATATATAACCAAAACATATATATACATATATTATTTTAAAAAATTATATATATAACCAAAACATATATTTATAAATATATATATATATATATTGGTTTCACGCCCAAATTCAATCTTCAGAAATTACACACAAAAATCTGCCGTTTAGTAAATGTGAAAACAAAGAATTGCGTTAGCTTAGTAAAGTTGCGACACATTATCTGCATCCCAGCCGGGCGCGACATAAGGAGCATATGGTCCATCTACTGTACCGAGGGGGGGGGGGGGGTTGTGGCCGAGCTCCAGGGCTCAGTCACCGGAGGACGGGCTGTTTACGCCGTGTTGGCTTTAAACACACAGGCGGCGCTGGCCCGGTCTGGTTCCACTTATCAAATCCAGACCCGGGCTCCTCTCAGGCCGATCCTCTGAGGAGCTGACCGAATGCTACTGTTTCAGCTGAAGGGAGGAGGAGGAGGAGGCCCCGCAGTGCGGTGAAGACACTTTTCCCCCCTTCTTCTTCTTAAAGAAGAAGTGCCGCTTGTTGTTCGTCTCTTAATCTGAAGCACGAGATGCCGTCCAGATGGGAAGAAATAAGAATCAAAAGTGGAACAAGTCGCAGCCCCCCCCCCCCCCCCGATGGGTTCGGCGCGGCCGGCTGTTGCACCGTCTCGGCAAAAAAAGGCCATTAATTAGCATCTTTTATGACTTATCGTCATACGTTTTTAAAGTTCTATAGACTTCTGATCTGAATCTGATTCACGACCCGTGAAGGCAGCGGGCGGCTGCACTCGTGTTGATCTCAAGATTCAAGATTCAAGATTTTCACACACACACACACACACACAGGGTGCGCAGTGTGAAAGTGGTGCAGGAATCATGGAGGAATGCAAATGGGCACATACACCACACAAAACAAACAAAACAACAACAACACAAGTAGTGTGTGTGTGTGTGTGTGTGTGCCTAAGAGGGGCAGTTGATCTGCCTTCGCCTTCGCCTCCTCGATCCTTCGATCCCTGGTGGTGTCAGTGTGTTTGTGAGCGATCGTGGGTGTTGTGGTGGCGGTGTGGGGGGGGGGGGGGGGAGGGTTCCAGTGTAGTTCAAAGTGAAAAGGTTTCCTGCCATGTGCTTTTAAATGGTGTGGAGAGCCAGCAGGGGATGTCCACGGGTTAAAGCAACGCTTCCGAAGGCCCCATTCTGATAGATATGGTTACACACACACACACTAACACACTAACAGACACTCTAACACACTAACACACACACTAACACTAACACACACGTATAGGCACGCATGCACATGCAAAAACATGAAGAAACGCACCGAACAGCTGATATATATTGTAAGGTATTCTCAAAACTGGGGCACTGCGCAGATGGTGGAAAAACAGGCTTCCGGACACGCATGGATTAAGTTATCAACATTTAATGGCAAGAAAAGTGAATCAAACATTCAACGCGCTCTCCCTCGTGTCCAGGCTGCAGGCTCCCAGCTCCACCTGGGAGCTCACAGCCTCCTCCGTCGAGCTCACCTGAAAAAGAGGACGGTCTCTACAAAAACACGCCGTCTTATAATCCTCTCTTGCGCCGTCGAAACGTCACTTCCGGTTCCGACGCTTTCACAATAAGAATCCCGTCAATTAAAGTCACCTTCACAATAAAAGTCTCTTCACGGATTTCAACCGGCTTCGTCAATCTATAATACCAACAGTCACTCTCATGCAATATACATTAATTCTTGCCATTTACATTTGCATAGAGTAAACATTACCCCTATGCTTCATAATACATTAATAACAATATTCTCCTTAATATTGTCTATTATAATATCTTTCTATATGTATTAATTTAAACCATAAAACCTCTGCAGATGTTATCAAAATAAACTATTACAACTTAACAATATACATCAAATATACAATTATGCTTACACACACCAACATATATATGTAAATATATTGATATGTATATATATATATGTACTTACACATAAACAGTCATCTGATATTAACACATCTGGACCGTTAATATATATATATATATATTCCCCTGACGCGCAAGAAAAAAACACAGTCACACACACAAACTCACACACACACACACAGACTAACACACACGTAGAGGCACGCACACACAAAAACATAAAGAAACGCACCGAACAGCTGATATATATACATCAAATGTACATACATGCATCCAAGCTCACACACACACACACACACACACACATATATACATGTATATATGTACTTACACATAAACAGGCATCTGATAATAACTTAGAGAATAGACACAGCTGATGTTACTGCATAAACCAACACATGTGGACCGTTATGTATATATATATATATACATATATATATATATATATATTCCACTGACGCACACGAAAACACACACACACACACACACAGTGGTGGTGGCCCTTTGTGTGCTGACGGGCAGCGCGGCCCAGCCCGGTGGCTGACAGGCATGTGTCTTTGTTAAGCCGGGCCCTGTAATGGCTCTCATATGTGGCCCATTTCCTTCGGGGCCCACAAAGGCACAGGCCCTAACCGCACCGCCCGGGCCCCGGCTAACAGGCTAATTAATGACTGCGAAGCCGCACTCCACCTCCTCCTCCCTCTCTCTGTTCTTCGTTTATAACTCCTCCGTCTCCTCCCCCCCCCCCTTCACTCTTCGAGTTCTTGCTGTTTTCTGATAGTTTTTTTGTTATCCTTTTCAATTTCATCTCGTATCATTTCCCTCGGCGGACAATGCGGCTAACGGCCCCGTTCCGTGAACACAGTACACGCGATTTATATATATATATATGTATATATACACACACACACACACAGTCTCTATCTCTAAATATTACAACTCTCTATTGAGTACATCAAGTAGATTAAGATTTTTTTTAAATGTATTTTCATTCTTTGCTTAGATAGATAATACCTCTAATACATTAATAATACATAGGTAATACCTCTAATACATGAATAATACCTCTAATACATTAATAATACCTCTAATACATTAATAATACCTCTAATACATTAATAATACCTCTAATACATTAATAATACCTCTAATACATAGATAATACCTAATACATAGATAATACCTCCAATACATAGATAATACCTCCAATACATTAATAATACCTCTAATACATAGATAATACCTCTAATACATAGATAATACCTCTAATACATTAATAATACCTCTAATACATAGATAATACCTCTAATACATTAATAATACCTCTAATACATAGATAATACCTCTAATACATTAATAATACCTCTAATACATAGATAATACATAGATAATACCTCTAATACATTAATAATACCTCTAATACATAGATAATACCTCTAATACATAGATAATACCTCAATACATAGATAATACCTCAATACATTAATAATACCTTTAATACATAGATAATACCTATAATACATAGATAATACCTCTAATACATGAATAATACATAGATAATACCTATAATACATTGATAATACCTGTTGAAACACAACTAACGCCACCGGCTTCTTTTCCTGACTAATATAATGTAAAGATATGAGTTTCGAACCCAACGCACACACACACACACACACACACACACACACACAGTACACACACGTGTATGAGAGCTAATGGAGCAGGCAAATGGCTGTTGGGAGGACAGCATCGCCTACGTCAGCATAAATATACGGCTTCGGACACAATGACTCGGAAAGCCATGGAAGGCCCATAACGTGGATTGGACTCACCAGCTATGGAGAATGGCTAACCTTTGACCCCACAATGGCCCAGACTCCAGCGTATGTATATTAACCCTCGTGTTAGCCTATGGAAAAATGCGACAAAGCATACAGCGATTCCGTGTGCTTCAATTAAAATCACCTCTGGTGCTCACATGGGTGCAGCGAGTTTGGTGAAACAAATAAAGCTGAACAAATTCATTATTTGTAAGTATAATGTGTTCTTAAAAGCTGCATTAGGCAAAGGTTTGACCTCAAAGGGACACGGCGGAAAAAACTCAGAGAACTCACCCCGGGTTTATCACGAGCTCGCCAGGCTGCCGTTGGACAACGTGTTGTGCGTTAGCTTGTTTTGTACTCATGGTTGAATGCAGTTATTGTAAGTCGCTTTGGATGAACGCGTCGGCTAAATGACATGTAATGTAAAATGAAGAAGAAAAGTGTCGTTAGCTAGCGGCTTTTTCCGTTAGCCACGTAGGTCAGCATGCTTGATTGGTTTACTACACTGGAGGAGACAATAACAGTTGATTTGGGTTATATTCACGAGAGTAGAAGGAAATATATATTTGTAATAATTTATTGAACACTGGTAGGCTATATTAAGGAAAAACGTTTAGCTCTTTAGTAGCACTTAAATATCACTTTGCTGTTCAGCTTGCTTGAAAATTGTTTTACTTTCTTGTTGTTGAACTCGCAGTTATTGTAAGTCGCTTTGGATGAAAGCGTCAGCGAAATGACGTGTAATGTAAAAAGAAGAAGAAAAGTGTCGTTAGCTAGCGGCTTTTTTCGTTAGCCACGTAGGTTAGCATCCTTGATTGGTTTATTACACTTGAGGAGACAATATGGGTAGAAGTAAATATATATATTTTTTCATAATTTAATGAACACTGGTATATTAAGGAAAAATGTAGCTCTTTAGTATCACTAATTTGGCACTTTGCTGTTTGATTTCTTTGAAAAAAGTTTACTTTCTTGTTGTTGAACTCGCACTTATTGTAAGTCGCTTTGGATAAAAGCGTTAGCGAAATGACATGTAATGTAAAAAGATGAAGAAAAGTGTCGTTAGCTCGCGGCTTTTTTTCGTTAGCCACGTAGGTCAGCATGCTTGATTGGTTTACTACACTGGAGGAGACAATAACAGTTGATTAGGGTTATATTCAAGAGAATAGAAGGAAATATATATATATTTTAAATAATTTAATATACACTGGTATATTTAGGAAAAATATAAATGTAGCTCTTTAGTCGCACTTAAAGGTCACTTTGCTGTTCAGCTTGCTTGAATTTTTTTTACTTTCTTGTTGTTGAACTCGAACTTATTGTAAATCGCTTTGGTTAAAAGCGTCAGCTAAATGAAATGCAATGTAATGAGAAGAAAAGTGTCGTTAGCTAGCAGCTTTCTTCGGTAGCCGCGGTTTTCAAGCTAAGTAGGTTAGCATGCTTGATTGGTTTATAACACTTGGAGGAGACAATAACAGTTGATTAGGGTTATATTTCTGAAGGTAGAAGGAAATGGATATTTTTTATAATTTAATGAACACAGGTATATTAAGGAAAAATACAACTGTTGCTCTTTAGTAGCACTTAAATGGCAATTACAGCTTCAGCTGTCTTGAAAAAATTATACTTTCTTGATTCTTGTTGTTGAGCTCGCACTTATTGTAAATCGCTTTGGATAAAGGCCTCAGCTAATTTAAATGTAATTTAATGTATATTACCCCGCGACCCTAATGAGGATAAGCGGTATGGATGCATAATGGATGGATTAATGTATATTAACCACAAGGGCGCAATGGAAATTTAGCAGTACGCGCGCGCTATTAGCTCAGCTCACGGCTCGTTCGCGGACGGTAATGGTTTACAACTTTTTAAATCACTCTTCAGGAATTACGCATGAACACAAACAAATCATGGGGGCAAATATAACAAAAAATACGGAAAACGTGCCACGAGAACAAATCAAAAGCCAGGGAGATGTTGCCGGTGCCAAATCCTGTCTCGTTGTCAATCAAAGTGTTCATTTAAATATAATATTATTTTAGTTGGGTTTCTTTTCACTTCACGCTGGACTGACACATAGTTTTGGCTACAGTGGGTAACAAAGCCTCACCTTCATGAATTAGCAGATTGTTACCTCAAATGTCATAAAGCACACCGGCCAAATGCACAACCAGACGACTGCATTTCACATTTCTTTCTTTTCCCCCTCCTTGTCAAACACATCGGCGTGCAGACGCACCGCATACGTAGCCGACGCCCCCGTAACCCCGCCGGCCGACCACAAGAGGACCATTAATTCGGGGGAGTGTGCGTGTACACATGTTCCTTGTGACTAGGTGTGTATGTCGATGTGCCCGGTGGGCAGTTAGAGGAAGGGGGCCTTGTGTTTTCTTAGGGGCCGAGCAGAGCGGGGCCTCCGCGGCACCACCTTCCCCAGTCCATTCATCCCCCCCCCCCCACCCCACCCCCCATCTCGGTAAAAGAAGATCTTTGTGTGTTTGCGCTAGTGAAGCAGCCCCAGTCAGTCCCAGTGTTCCCAAAGGAATACAATGAATGGGAGCATTTTGTCCCACTCTATAACTTCCACCCCCCCCCCCGCCCCTCACCCCATCCACTCCCCCCTTCACTTTTCTCTTCTTCTTTTGCCATTCAGACGGACAGACAGACTTGTTTTTATTCTCTCTTCATTCCCTTTTCTCCGTGTCACAAGACGTCAGACAGCTTGTGTGTGTGTGTGTGTGTGTGTGATGAGGGCCTCCCAAGCTATCAGGGTTTTTTGGGGGGAGTGTGACCTAAACAACCTCGTCTGAAGAACCGGTCAGGTGATGAACACATGTAACGGCACGCTTAGCGCACGATGCTAACCGTGTGTGATACGGACGTTGAAAGCCCAAGTGGAAATACAATCGAATTCTGACTTTTTAAAAGAAAGTCTGAAGCCTCAAACATCAGTTTATTCAGTGAAGACCAAAAAAAAATCACAAAAAATGTACGGTCCTCGCAAGGTAAAACACTTCTAGTGGGCCTCATAAAGATACAAAGACATGTACACACACTCAACACACTCTTTTCTTCTTATGGCAAACAAATACATTTCCATAAGGACAGAGCATGCACGCACACATACAGGACCGGTCCTTTGAGCAGTTATGTTCATATTGATAAGTCTGCAGTTACATGATTTACATTCAATACGACTGGAACATAAATGCATCACTTCAGGTCTAATATGGAGATAATGAGGGTTGACAAATCTTTTTATCTAACCATGCATACGTTTTCCCTTCCTTTAACCACAGAGTTTTAATTAACCATGCTGTAGTTTCCAAGAGAAGAAATTAAATAAATAAAACAAATAAGAAGGAGATGTTGAAACTGGATATTTGTATGTTGTCACTAAGCGGGAAATTGTGTCATTTCTTGGAGAAAGCCTCTGATATTAGTGGTTTGCATACCAGATATTTTCATGATACTCATCACGTTTTCTTAATTGTTTAAACGTTTCATCAATCAGGTCTGCAGAGCACAAAAGTGACATCTTTAAGGGGGCTTATTACCTTCGCATTGAAAATGCGGAAGGTTATGTTTTGATCGCCGTGTATTTATTTATTTATTTATTTGTATGCGTGTTCCTCGCATAACAAAAAAAGTTTTAAACCGAATCGCATGAAATTTGGTGGGATAATTGGTTATTATCCGGGGACCATTTGATTCGATTTTGGGATCAATCGGGTCAAGGTCAAGGTCATGGAAAGGTCAACATCTTCTTTTTACCAGAGCACGGTCAATTTGTATCCAATTGTCATGCAACTAATGCCAACATGTTCATAATTCAATGCCCAATCTTGTGATATGCGAAGGTATGCGCTCTACCGAGTGCCCATTCTAGTTTTGTTATATATTCCATTTAAAATCATTGAAAAGCAGTAAATCCTCACATTTGAGACTAACACAAGACAAGACTAATCAGTCGTCATAATCATGTTGATCACTTGTCTGTTGATCTCATCATTGATCGACTTTGGCCGCCCTTCAGGAAACATGAAAGTCAAGAAGGGTCCTGTTCATCTCTCTCTCTCTCTCTCTCACTCACTCCATAAACATCCCGGAGGACGGCCGTCTAACTCGGCCGTGTAGACCCTGCAGTACGAAATGCGGGGAAGTAACCGCACAATATGCTGATTGTGTAAATTCGGACTCTTAATGACGACCTGTCCCAGGAGGACAGAGGGGAGGGGTCAGCCTGGCTAATGAATTGGTACTAAAGGAGATGAATGGAGGTGGGCGGCATTGAATTGAGGTAAAGGGGAAGATGGAGGCAGGAAGAAGAAAAGTGTCGATGTGTGTGTGTGTGTGTTCATCTGAGAGAGCAAAGAAAAGAGAGGGAGAGCAAGACGTTGAATAGAAGACGTGTCATGAGAAGAAAGGGTTAGAGAAACAAACAGAGCGGGAGAATGGAAGAAAAGAAGCCGCGCTAAAAAGTGCGATGAACTAAAAATGTACAAAACGAGGAACAGTGATCTTTAAAAGAATAAACGGGAGATTAAACGGGACGCGAAGATAAGAACAATAAAATGCTTGGGAGAAAATGGGAGATAATCTTCATCAATTTCTTGTTAAAATTATAATTCCTCTTTTCCGCCAGATATCTGTAAGATAAACAAAAACAAATTCAAATATATAGAGAGAGATCTATGAGTATAATGTTTTTTTTCTCTCTCTCTCAGATGGTTGAAAAAAAAAACCTTTAATTGGATTTCAGACGGGAAGTTAACGAGCGAGAAGAAAGATCAAAGGAAGCAGAGGAAGACAGACTGAGGGAGAGGAAACAAGGAAAGGAGACACGGGAGAGAGAGAGAGACAAACACATTTTACAAGAAAAAAATTGAAGCTTCGATAAAGGGAGGAGAGGGAGGAAGGTGAGACAGAGGGAGGAGAGTGAGACAGAGGGAAGAGGGTGAGACAGAGGGAGGAGGGTGAGACAGAGGGAGGAGGGTGAGACAGAGGGAGGAGAGTGAGACAGAGGGAGGAGAGTGAGACAGAGGGAAGAGGGTGAGACAGAGGGAGGAGAGTGAGACAGAGGGAGGAGAGTGAGACAGAGGGAGGAGAGTGAGACAGAGGGAGGAGAGTGAGACAGAGGGAAGAGGGTGAGACAGAGGGAGGAGAGTGAGACAGAGGGAGGAGGGTGAGACAGAGGGAGGAGAGTGAGACAGAGGGAGGAGAGTGAGACAGAGGGAGGAGGGTGAGACAGAGGGAGGAGAGTGAGACAGAGGGAGGAGGGTGAGACAGAGGGAAGAGGGTGAGACAGAGGGAGGAGGGTGAGACAGAGGGAGGAGAGTGAGACAGAGGGAGGAGGGTGAGACAGAGGGAGGAGGGTGAGACAGAGGGAGGAGAGTGAGACAGAGGGAGGAGAGTGAGACAGAGGGAGGAGAGTGAGACAGAGGGAGGAGGGTGAGACAGAGGGAGGAGGGTGAGACAGAGGGAGGAGAGTGAGACAGAGGGAGGAGAGTGAGACAGAGGGAGGAGGGTGAGACAGAGGGAGGAGGGTGAGACAGAGGGAAGAGGGTGAGACAGAGGGAGGAGGGTGAGACAGAGGGAGGAGGGTGAGACAGAGGGAGGAGAGTGAGACAGAGGGAGGAGAGTGAGACAGAGGGAAGAGGGTGAGACAGAGGGAGGAGAGTGAGACAGAGGGAGGAGGGTGAGACAGTCTGCTGTTTTTAAAAGGCATTTTGTTTCACTTCTTCTTCTTCTTTTTTTTTACACTCGTCTCTCAGCGCATCGCGTCTTTATTTGTTTGTTTCGGGTGAACGTCGTTTAACTCTCGTCGATTCGAGCCGTGCCGCTTTCCTTCTTGGAAATGTAGGGTTTTCTCTTATTTGCGTTGGAGCTGTATTTTTCATTGTTTTTATCTCTTTCCACCTCCATCACTCTTTCTGTTCTTTTTATGAAGTATTTTCAGTTCCTTCTTCCTCCATCTTTTTTTTTTTCTTCCTTTTTTGATCACATAACAGTTTTCCCTTTCCTTCTTTTCCATTCCAACATTTCTTTTACGTATATAAGAGTTGTTTTGTGTTTTCTCTCTCTCTCTCTCTCCCTGTCTTCATCGATGTCTCTCTTCCTCGTCTCATCAGGTCCAGGGTCACATGCCTCCTCTGATGATCCCGGTGTTCCCTCACGACCAGCGGTCTCTGGCCGCCGCCGCCCAGCAGGGCTTCCTCTTCCCCCCGGGCCTCTCCTACAAGCCAGGTACACAAAACCAGCTTGACCTCTTGACCCCGCGCTGGAAACACACGTCTTCTGGATAAACATTCACTCCCAGCACGCAAAAGCTACGGACCGTTCTCGTTAACTAAAAAGGGGGAGCGGCTAGTCGCAGTATTTATCTCTTCCTACACACACACACACACACAGGATCCCTGTGTTAATGAGGTGTGTCAGGTGAGGAATGTTCTGGAAATGAGCGAGAGAGAGATTTACAAGCTCGGCGTCGGGGAACAATACATGGGACACAGCGAGGACAGGAATGTCTCTTTTACGGCGCTCTGAAAGCGTGTCGGTCGCACAACACATCTGCAACATGAATTTTCACACTTTCTCACACACACACACACACACACACACACACACACACACACGCGCTGTGTCAAGCACGATCTCCCGACACTCGGAAGACGCGCACAGACAAAACACACGGATTCCGCCCAAAAACGCTCTGAAAGGATCGCCTGCATGTTTCCGGCAATCCACAAACAGGTGGAACCAACACACACACACACACACACACACACACAGTCAAGTACACACCGTCAAGTACAGTCTTTCTTATTGTGGGACTCGCGGCGCCACCTGCTTTCCTTCACATTCCTCCTCCCTGCCCTCCACGCCTCATACGGAATAATACATGTTTACCTCCTCCTGCTCCCGCAAGGCCGCGGAGAGAGAGAGAGAGAGAGAGAGAGGCAGGAATGGAGAGAGGGATAAAAGACATCGCCCGATTCGCTCTCCTTTGACTTCGGTCCGTTCTCGACAAAAAGGCTCGGACACGGAAAGCCTTTTAGGGGCGGGCGGCGGGGGGGGTCGCCGCCGCTCCCCGTGAGTCCGTCCCGACGAGGTCGCCGAGCGTTATTGACCTTCACGAATGCAACCAAAAAAAAACACCCGCGTGACTCTTTGTGTTTCCGTTTTTTTTCCGCCGTGAATGAAAACATGAGCGGCGAGGACGGAGCGGCGCGCTCGCGGAGCAGGGCGCTTCCTGTGAGGTAATCGGCGTGTGTTTTTTTTCTTCCTCTCCCGACAGGTGAGAATTACCCCATGCAGTTCATTCCATCGACAATGGCAGCTGCAGCGGCGTCCGGACTCAGCTCCTTACAACTACAGGTGAGTTACTCGCCTTCTTTTTCTCACATTTGGCGAGGAAAAAAAAAAGCTCAAATCGCCTCAGTTCTCACACCATAAACCTCCTTTTCCTTTTTCCACTCGCTCGGACGTAAACTCAAGTAACCGCGTTGAAGTTATCGTGATCCTTATCGCAGTGTTGTATCAGAGCGGTTACGTCATGTTGGAGTTGGCGACGATGTCAAAGTAAAAGCCCGGCAAAGCAAACTTTAAGAAGGGCCTCTTCAATATCTATGATGATAAGTCAAGTGAGTGTTTCACAACCGGATAAACAACTGTCGCGCAAAGTTTATTCGGAGCTGCAGCCGGGACAAAGGACTGCGAGGGCGATACGCGGCTAATCCCGAGGGCGTGACCGGCCGACGGGAACCCAACGACGATCAGAGTAGAGTCGGCAAATAGAGAAAACACGGCGACGGTAAGGAACACTGGCGACGCCACTTCAACTCGCACTTGTTCTCTAACCTCGAGTTTAAGTGTACAACCAAAAAAAGCCAGCAGCATTTTCATCGAATCAAAAAAACCACAAACGCGTTCGTGCTCCACATCCATTGCAACTCACCGACACGATTGTGATGTCATAGTTATCTGATGCCGGAAACCTTGCTGGTGTGTGTGTGGGCGCGAGAGGCCGAGGCGATTAGCAAGCCTGCGGGGTTTCTGCTAGAGTCAATGTGGGGTTGAGAAAACACCGGAAACATGCAGACCTCAGCTAGGTGTGTCTGCAATGTCATGTTTGATTGAATAAACGCAAACCCGGAAACCCTGTTAGCTCTCTCTTAGCTCTCTCTTAGCTCCGTTAGCCAAGCCCACCAGCTGCTAACAGCTAACTAGGTCTTCCACACAACGGTGAAGAAAAATGAAGCTTCACAGACAATTTCAGGAAGTAATGTCGCCCCTGAGGGATGATGAATTGTAGGTTTCTACTAAATGATTTGCCTGCTGTCATTATCTCCTCCTGCCTTCGGTTCTCCAGTATCAGCTGCTCTATGTTGCAGTAAATGTTCATTAAAAGGGCGATAGGGCAAAATGACGACAACAAATTCAAGCAGGAAGACAAGAAGTTAACTTTGGTATTTTTTTTCTTCTTAAAAACTAAAGCTCTAGAGGGCGACACTAACATGCCAGCCCACTTATCTGCTGCCTGTCAGCTGTGACGGACAAAAGCTGTTATGATGAATCACAAAAGGAATTCCGCCCCACCAGCACAACACCTGGCCCGAGCAATTCATCAAATATTTTATTGCCGCTTGACACCTGTGGTTGGGGGAATAGCATTTATCCATAATGGTTATCATAGAGCATATTTGCAAAGGAGAAGAAAAAAAAATCAGGGGAAGAGGCGTTTTTGGAATTACACAACGCGACCCCGTCACCCCGGCTGCTGTAGATCTGCTATCGGTGGAACGAACAAAAGCCCTCAAAAGCTTTTTCACTGGCAAACAATATTGATTCATCATGTCAGTCATTATAGAATGGCTTCTGGAAGCTTCCAGAATCCTTATCTCGATTTATTCAATTTGCGTTGTGTTTTTTTCCCCCCCCCCGCTTATCGAGGCCCCTCATTAGCCGCTATTGACTTAGCGAAGCGCCGCCGCCGCCGAGGAGCCCGTCTCCACTGCTGGCTTTGAAATGATCAAAAGAGCCTGTCTCTCTTTTACCTCTCACCCGAGCGAGAGGTAGGAGACGATGAATGATGTACGCTCGTTCGCCGTCTTTTAAACAAGCGCCTCGAGACGTGGAGAACGAGAGGCGGGAGAAGAAGAAGAAGAAGAAGAAGAGGGGGAACCGGAATGAAAGAGGAAGCCTCTCGTCGGGGCCGTGGCTGAAATCAAGGAAGACGAGCGGGAAGCGTTTGAGAGAGAGAAAGAAAGAAAAAAACGGTGATTATCTGAGGATTCTTTTTATTTGTGAGACGGAGGCGGCTTCCGGCACGTGTTGGGATATTGTTTTGACAACAATGCCTCAGCCAAAAGCAATCACCACCACAATGTTACCAGTTGCGCGGCTACAGTAACGTGGCGGTCGGACGCGGTCGGCAACTTCCGGCTCACGGAATCTAGGATTCGGATGTAGACGATGGAGACACCTGCTCGGCGGGGCTGCGATCCGACCCGAACGGCCTCGCTTCAATGCCGACTTTGCGAGTGAATCGACGCCTCGACGCCTCCGCACCTGTACGGACTCGGATCGCCGCGCTGCACGGGGGTTGTGTCTTCGCTTTGTGTGTCGGTGAGCCAACATGCGGGGTTTCCCCCCAGTAATTGAGCCATTTGTCTCAAATGTGCCTGGGAAAAAAACAAAAAAATTCTTTTTAGTGTTTGCCAGACGTGTATAATCTCGGTTTGATTGATCGCCGTGACTCCAACATGTGACGATGCATTGATGTCGGATCCATTGATGTCGGATCCATTGATGTCGGATCCCGATGCATCTCGTCTCGACGCGGTTCCTGTACAGGAGCTCATCCCAGATGTTTTCTCCTCATGTCTTTAACTTCGAGGTTCATCCACCTCTGCCACGAAATTCTGAACAGAAACATCGACCTTCGACCCTTCGGCCTTCACGCAGCCATCGTGGTTTCTCTCTCTCTCTCTCTCTGCTTTCTTTAGGAACTCTGCCTTCTTTTTTTTTAAAGAGCGGTCGATAAAAATCTCACGATTATTGTGAGTGCATGTTTTATTTTGTATTTCTTTTAGCCGGGGGAGGCCCTACTTACTCCCGCTAACGTCTTCTTGGATGTATTCATCGCCTGCTCATCAGGCGTGAGAACCGCCCGTGGCCTTCGTGTCAGGTGACGTGTGAACGGAGGCCCTCATTAAAAGGCGTGCCCTCACAGCGTACCGTATGGAATGTGCATCATAGCCTGCATGCAGTTGTCACTCATCATCGCCATCATCATCATCATCATCCGCGATCCAGAGAACGTCTCTTGCCCTCCGCTGCTCGTCCAGCGAACGACTGACGAATTTCGCTGCAAAGGCGTCTTGACACGGCCGTTTCCATGCGGTTCTTAGTCGTTGCTCTCGGCAGCGCTTCTCATTCATAAAAAGTCCAGTGTGTGAAACGGTGCTTTACCCTGTAAAAAATGTAAATGAACAATTACGCCACGTTAGTTCTGCGTCAGCGATCTCCTCGGCTACGTACCGCAGTCCGGAACACGCCAGCTGGCGTCCGAACCCTTTCGATGCTCTGCGCCCAGCACACGGACGGGCAGATGTTTTCAAGCGGACTCTTCCAGATGTTCTGCAGTTCTCTGGCTTCAGACGGCCGGCCCGGTCGAGCGAGGGCGTAGACCGGCGGACAGAACCAGCCGGACGTGAGCCGGCGTCGGCCACCGGAGGGTCTCGGGGACCCTTCAAGTCATTGGAGAAGACGGGAAAGGTTCGCAAAGTAACGGCGCTGATCTTCCCCCTTAGTTTCTTTTACCGGAGACAAAAGCCTCGTCGTGACAAGACCCGAAGGTTTTTTCGTCCGGGCGCCACGGCGTGGGGAACATAGACGGGTGCCGGTTGCTTTCGGAAGCGTAGACCGGTGGATCCCGGTCGAAGAAAGGCCTCAAATACAGTCGCTTGGAAGACGTTGTTCCTGAAATCATCAGACGTCTCTCGCCCTCTGCATTCGATGTTCTGCCCATTTCTGTGCCGTGAGGACGTGGCGGCGACGGGCGAGGAGCGAACTCTTGCGTCCCGGAGGCGTGATGGACAATGGCGGGAAGGATTGGCTTCGGCGAGGAGGACCGGAAGTGAGATACCGGTTATCCGGCCTCTGGGTGTGTACCTCTTTCACCGTCTTGGACGCGGCGGATCCTCCAAGTGCAAAATGTAGCCTGCGTCCAGCACAATGGTACACTCCTCTTCCTCCTCCTCTTCCTCAACCCTGCAAACCTGCTGAAAAAGGCATGAAGCATCATCTGAGATCGATGGCAGGGATTCTCCACCCGGGTCCTGTCGGGACGAGCTGGTTCGGAGTCCCAGGGGAGAACACCCCGGTCCTCGACAGCATCGCCGTCTCCTTCTGGGTTCTTTTATGCCGTTGTCGGCTGAAAAAGCTGCTGATGATCAAGGAGCGCCAAAAATGACGGACAAATCATTTGGATTTTTAGTCAAATTAGCACTAAGGCCAGAGGCCAGTCCGATAGTCCAGACAGCTCCGGAGAGGTCCGAATCTTTGTCAATTTGTAATTTAGGAAATTGCGGCATCGTCTTCCCTCGGGGGGGGGGGGGGGGGAGCGTATAGCGAAAGCTGCGGTCGGCGGTTGTTTACGCAGCACATTGGCCTCGCCGCTCGCTAATCAATCTCAGAGTGTCTCGAAGAAACGGAGAGAGAGAGAGAGAGAAATAAGGTAGGAGCTCTTATTCTCTTCGTCTTTTGTTGGTTCAACGATCCCCATCATCGCATCGAGAATCACTAACAGCACAATACATGTGTGTGTGTGAGTGTGTGCGTGTGTGTGTGCATGTGTGTGTGTGTGTGTGTGTGTGTGCGTCCCGCTCCCCTCAGAGCTGTGAGGATATCAGGCATCACCAGCAGTAACTCCGCGGTCGGGGCTTGATTGACGCGAGAGAGAGAGAGAGAGAGAGCGAGAGAGAGAGGCCTCGCCGCCAGCCACCCGAGGCACATTCTTACGGGGGTCTCATATCAGCCGGTGGGGGGGTTTGCCCCCCCCCCCCTCTCTCTCTCTCTCTCCTTCTTCCCCCTCTCTCGCTCACCCGGTGCCTTTTCCAAGGAAAATAAGCGGCGTGACATCGGGGGGGTTTGTTTTCAGCGGGCGAGGCTTCCCTTCTGTTTGTGTTTAATAGATCGCTCCCAGAGAAGTGGAAAGAGGGACGGCCAACTTCTTCCTCTCTTTTTTTTTCCCGGAGGCCCCGAACCGCCGATTCTGGCGCTCCGGCGGCGAAGCGACGGTGGTCTCGAGTGTGTGTGTCTCTCTCTCTGACTCTCTCGCTCTCTCTCTCTTTCATTCTCCATTGAGCACTCGTTGCTTTTTGGATCTCTGGTCCCGGGAGGCCTCGCAGTTTTGACTACAGGGAAATCAGATCTCACAACACTGTGGGAGTGTGAGGGGGGGTCAGCGAGTAAAAAGAGAGAGAGAGAGAAAGGGAGATGGTGGAAGATATATTTTTGGAACAAAACCGAAGAGACGGAGAGGGGAAAAAGAGAGAGAGATCAAACGAGGGAGACAAAGAGTATAGATGAGGTGAGAGCAACGAAATGAGAGGAGAGCAGGAAAGAGAGAGAGAGCGAGAGGAGGGAGGGAGGGAGTCGGCGTGAAGGCCAGCCACGTCGGGGTGGTTTCTCCTGAGGACTCATTGATGCTGCGCGGCGTCGAGCCGGCTGACGGGCGGCTGGAGGACTCGGCTCGTCACTCTTTGATTTTTCTTGTCGGATGGAAAATCGGTGCAACGTTTTCTCTTTTTTTTCGTGTAATGATTTCATGCGACCCTGAAGGCGTCCGGCGTGTAGCTTACAAATCATTATTTCTGAGTTATTTCCTGTTATTTAAGTGTTCCGCAGTCGACTCTTGACCAGGATAGTTGCCGTACGACTAAACCCACTTCAACGTGAACAGCCAGAATCTCTTTGTTTTTTGGGGGGGATTAAAGTCAGGGAACAAACTTCTCACGTCTCGAGCAGTTTGTGATTCAAAGGTGAAACAGAAAGTAAAGAGTAAGTTATGATGGGAATCAGGACTGGAATGCGATGGATCGATTTCACGATATTTAACGGCAAGAAGTTTAAACAAAAGTTTAACAAACAATCAAAGCTGTTGCTGGCTACCGGAGGTCAAGACGAAAGAGAGATTCCCACTGCACAAAGAGGTGTTGGTCGTCAGCAGCCAATCAGCTGCTCTCAATAGTTAGTCTTCAACACCTCCTCGTTGGCTAGAAGTCCGTTATCGAAATGGAGGTCAAACGTCACGAACCCCACAACGTCACTTCCGGTCAAACTACTTAAAACGGATTTTCACAATAAAAGTCCAGTATGTTATTCTCCGGATTAAAATAACATCACGGGCTTTAACCGGCTCCGACATTTCTGAAGTACTAACATTCATTCCCATGCACATAAATATAAACATACATATAAACATACATACAGTATATACATACATATAAACATGAATATATACATACATATAAACATACATATAAACATGAATATAAACATTCATATAAACATACATGTAAACATACATATAAACATACATATAAACATACATACAGTATATACATACATATAAACATGAATATAAACATTCATATAAACATACATGTAAACATACATATAAACATACATATAAACATACATACAGTATATACATACATATAAACATACATATAAACATACATATAAACATACATATATACATAAATATAAACATACATATACACATACATATACACATAAATATAAACATACATATAAACATACATACAGTATATACATACATATAAACATAAATATAAACATACATATAAACATACAAACATATACACATAAATATAAACATACATATGAAGATACATATAAACATACATATACACATAAATATAAACATACATATGAAGATACATATAAACATACATATAAACATACATATAAACATACATATACACATAAATATAAACACACATATGAACATACATATACACATAAATATAAACATACATATAAATATAAACATTACCTCTTGCCATTTACATTTTATCATCACACAGTCAATACAGTAAACAGTCTTTCCCTAATGCTCTACAAAAATTCATAATTCAGTCATAATAATATTCTCCCTAATATTTCCTATTATAATATCTTTCTATATGTATTAATTTAAAGCATAAGACTTCCTCTATGTACATGTGCAAAATACAAATAAACGATTACAACTTCAGAATTACAAAAGCTGACATCTATTTTTTTAAATTGTGGATCCACGTTGTTTTTTAAATAAAGGAAACCAGCTTTTAATCGTGAGCCGGACATTTAAAAGATTATTTTCCAACATTCATAACCAATAACTGCATTTCCTCTCCAGATCGTCGACATCAGACTCAAAGACGTTCCTCCAGCTATTGTTTTGGATTTATTTCCCGATTGCAAATCGATGTGCAAGCTGCTCACGGCATCTGCTGAAGGAATAAGTGTCAGAGACGAATTGTAGATCATTTATTTAAAATTAAATAATAATGTTTTGCCGGAAGGTCTTCGTCAGCACAAAACAAATCTTCCAAAAAATTTAACCTCAGAAGATGCGAGCAATACCAGAGGGAGGATGTAGACCATAAACTAAAAAGACACACACACACACACACAGGATCAAGGATGTTGGGGTGTCACGGGACTTGAAGAAGGAAAAGCCACCGACCGGCTCCGTGACGTTAATAGCTTGTCGTTTTTTTTGCTCTTTTTCCTCCTCCCCGCAGCAGCTGTACGCCGCCCAGCTGGCGAGCATGCAGATGTCCCCGGGGGCCAAGATGGCGCCCCTCCCTCCGGCGCCCACCTCCTCCGGCCCGATCTCGCCCTCCGCCGTGAAGAGCGAGAAGCGAGCGTCCAGCCCCGTGGCTCACGTCAAGGTGAGTCCATCGTGTGTGTGTGTGTGTGTGTGTGTGGGGGGGGGGGGGGGACACACCGTGTGTCTGTGATGCTCAACAAGTGAGAGGAAAGATTGAGTTCAGGGTAACCGGGAAAAAACTAAACTCCCAAGAATAAAAGAAACCGGGCCGAGCGAAAAGCGAGAGGCTGGAAATGTGGAAGTTGTTGAACCGGCTCTTCACCGCCGATTAGAAAACAGCGTATCTACAAAAAGACACACACACACACACACACACACACACGGGTTGACGCACACAGACGCACGCTCACAAAGTGACACTGGCGCTGGCTGCTGTTTGGCCGGGGGCCCAGACCCAGAGCGCACGCCTCATCTTTACTCCACGACCAGGCGGTAATGGGAGCCACATGTGTGTGTGTGTGCATGTGTGTGTGTGTGTGGCACAGCTGCAGCCGGCGACACAATAGGCCGGCGTCAGAGCTCACTCCAAACAGTATTACCTCGCCCCCCTCCCCCCCCCCCTCTCTCTCCTCTCAACCTTGGCATGCGACCTGCAGCCCCCCACAAAGCCAGTCCTAAACTCCCCTCCCTCTCGACACCGCCCTCGGCCTCCACGTTTAGATCCACGTTCATTAGGCGCTCGAGAGCCGCGCTGACGTGAGTTACGCCACAGTTACTTTTTGGGGGGTTTTCCTCCCAAGGGAATTCCTGCCGTGGGTCCGTGTGGTCGAGAAAAAAACCTTTTGTCTAGAAATAGAGGAATTTGGACAAAGGTGCCCCTTGTTTAGACGAGGGGATACACTGCACCCCCCCCCCCCCCCCCCCATCAAGTTCACAGAGGTTAGCGGTGGAATTCATTTATTGAAGCCGGTCGGAGGGGGCGGAGCTTCACTTTGGACAAATGTCAGGCAGCTATCGTCTTCTTCTCAGGTTGAGATGTGGAACCCAGAAACACGGAGTCGACCCAAATATACGTCGGAACTGCAAAACACGGAGATTCACACATGCGCACAGAACAATACTTTTTTCCTATTTCTTGGGAGTTGTTCATGATCCGATGTGAAAGGTCAAAGGTCAGGTCAAATTAGTAATTTGTGATATCGGGCTGTACAAAATGAACTGAATTTAATTTAATTCATAAATATATTGGATTCACTAATGCACACGGAAGGATTTTACAAATATGCAGAAGGAATATCTTCGTGAAACTGACCTGACCCCCCCACACACACACACACACACACACACACATACTGCATCCGCACCAAAGTTCGACCCTCCGACGCCTCCGGTGTGTTCAGGAAATCCGTAAACCTCGCAACACACCGCGGGAACAGATTTGAAAAGTTGTTTTTAATCTATATTTCTATTGTTTGCGATAATCTTGTCGTTGTTATGAATTCTTCTGATCTCCGTGCCCTCCCCCCCCCCTCCCCCCCCGACAGGAGGAGGCGTCCACGCAGCCCCTGAACCTCTCGGCCAGACCCAAGACGGCCGAGCCGCTCCGGTCCACGACGTCCCCGACGCACGGCCCGTTCTCCGGGAGCAAGTCCAGCCCGACGGGCGCCGCGGCGGGGAAGGGCCGGAACGCCTCTCTGGGTGGGTAGACCCCACCGTGTCTCACACACACACACACACACACAAGCAAACATGGCCGCCGCCGCCACCACCGCGCTCACAGTGGTAAACAAAAACATCACCCGCCCTGAACACCTCCCTCCTCCTCCGCCGCCGCCGCCACACACAGACACCTCGACGAGACCTGTGCGTCTACTCGCGCATGTGTGTGTGTGTGTGTGTGTGTTTTACAGGAGGCCAAAGCCCTGTATTTAGCCCCAATCAAAACCCCAGCAGCGGAAGCAGTGAAACCCGGGCGCACGTTCATTTGTTTTTTAAGAGCTTCCTCACATCATGCAGACCTGCGATGCCCCGGCCTCTGCTATCTGTTATTAAGGCCAATCTCAACCCTCTCATTAGAAAAAAAAAACAGAAAAAAGAAACCCATTTGGAGTGGCTTTGAGGACGCGACGCTAACTTTTTTTTATTTTTTAAATGGCCACCCAAGCATGCGCTTCCTCCTCCTCCTCCTCCTCCTCCTCCTCCTCCTCGTCTGCTCATTAAAACCAGAGAGGAGGGCGACGGAAACTTTGCACGCGTCTAGTTGTTTATTTATTTTTTTGCATCGGCTCCACAAGTGCGAAGACACACAAACAAGAGGGGGGGGGGGCGTGGAAAAAACCAACATCGCCGACATTTGAAACCCGAATGCAGGCCTAATTTTTGGGGAATTTGTACGCAGACGTTTGGAATTTTTGGAAAATTGTTAAAATGTAAACATGAGAGGGGGGGGGGGGGGGGGGGATGAGTGAAAACATTTGGAACCCGATAAGATTTTTAAAAAAATTCCTTTTGATGTTTAAGCCGAATTTTTTAAGCCGAATTTGTACGCAGACTTTTGGCATT
>NC_079393.1:4347772-4392772 GCF_029220125.1 Pseudoliparis swirei | reverse complement strand
TGATAAAGTTCTTTATTTTCTGTAATGCAATTAAAAAAACAAAAATGTCATGCATTCTGGATTCATTACAAATCAACTGAAATATTGCAAGCCTTTTATTCTTTTAATATTGCTGATTATGGCTTACAGCTTAAGAAAACTCTAAAATCCTATCTCATAAAATTTGAATATTTCCTCAGACCAAGTTAAAAAAAAGATTTATAACAGCAAAACAAAATCAAACATTTGAAAATGTGTTTCCAGGTGTTTCGAGTTAATTAGATGATTCAAGTGATTTGTTTAATACCCTACTAGTATACTTTTTCATGATATTCTAATATTTATAAATAGGATATTTGAGTTTTCTTAAGCTGTAAGCCATAATCAGCAATATTAAAGGAATAAAAGGCTTGCAATATTTCAGTTGATTTGTAATGAATCCAGAATGCATGACATTTTTGTTTTTTTAATTGCATTACAGAAAATAAAGAACTTTATCACAATATTCTAATTTTCTGAGACAGTCCTGTATATATTAAGCGACATCCTCTCCTGCTGATGACTGTATTCAGACTTCATTAGAGTTCCAGTGATCACACGTCCAGGTTGAAGCTCTTCAAGCTGCTTTTCCCACATTATGAGAACAAAAACAACCCGGAGCAGTAATTTGGTTTATAGCTAATAAAACGCTTATTTGGAAAAGTCTCAAAGTAAATTGTTTCCGGTGGCGGGACGACGGCGTGTTGTCGGTTTGTTATTCGTTACCTAACAACAGACGCTCAAAGACTCTCTTTCTCTTTAGCCTTAAATACATCATTTTGTTTCTGGACGGGGAAGGTGTGTGTGTGTGTGTGTGTGTGTGTGTGTGTGTGTGTGTGTGTGTGTGTTCCCTCTGAAGCACTCAAAGGCTTCGCTCTGTCTTAAACAATTCATGGATGGAACTTGCTGGATGCTGAGCGGGTGACTCAGCCGCTCCGCCTCCTTCTCTCTTTACCTTGGATTTGTGTGCGCCGCGTTTTTATTTTTTTCTTCTTCTTCTTCTTCTTCTTCTTCTTCTTCTTCTTCTTCTTCTTCTTCTGCTCGTCAAATAAAACGTGTTACGCAAAAACCCTCCGAGACTCTGAAAAAAAAAAAAAAAAAGCTCCAGCCAGGCCCTCTCATTTTTATTATTATTATTTTTTAAATAAATTTTTTATGACATTGTACTTGCATATTCGGCGTCTTTTGGAGGGAATGAGACAACTGCTGTTAACGGCACCTCGGTGGTATATTGAATGTGGAGCTATTTATTGAGTTGAATGACGTGTGTGTGTGTGTGTGTGTGTGTGTGTGTGTATGTTTGTGTTTTTTCTTTTTAGCTTTCTGTTTCGGGTATTTTTGTCCCCCGGCTTTCATTACAAGCACAGACGACATAGACATTTCCCTCGGAGCTGAAAGTGATCCTTTTGTGTGTGTGTGTGTGTGTGTGTCCTGGCTCTGCGTTGGCCCGAGCCATGTTAATGTCATTATAGCCGGTGTACAGACGGGAGGCCTGGCCAGTTAGGGGCATTGTTGAGTATCACCTTACGCTTACGTTGCTTCCAGCTGGCCCGCGGCTGCCAAAAGCTCACTGAATATAGCCGCCGTGTGTGTGTGTGTGTGTCCACCAAACACTCCCTAGAGCCACTTAAAAAGACGTTTTTTTTCCTTCATGTCGGCTGACATGTTTTATGATATAAGCACCGACGTCAGCCTCGTGTCTCCGGTAGATTGTTCACTCAGAATATGGAGTCGGAACACGAGGGACTACTTTTCCTGTTTCCGTCCAGGCGGAGGGGGACGGCAGGTAAACCGGCGCGGCCACGTCGGCAGGAACACAAACTGTTTTCTCCGAGATCTGTTTTCTCACTTTGGACGCCGCCTGTCAGTCACTGTGCGGAAAGTGCTAAGATAACTGGATTAATAAACTAATGAATTGAGCGTGAACTTATCTAAATTGAATTAAAACAAACTTTTTATTTAAAAAATGCCAAAATAATTTAAAACTGGACCCTGGACTCCACAGCCGGTTTTATTAAAATGACACATCCTGAGTGATAAGGACATTCTCTGTCTCTACGCTTCCAAAAAGTAAAGAAAAAGAAATTCATAGAAATGTTTGGGAGGAAATTAAAGAAAATATCCCTCAATACTAAAATTCTCCGTGGACAGAAGTAATGGAGAAGATTAGTTTCTGTACCTCTGGAGGGACAAGGAGGGAGGAAACGAGAAGGGAGGAAACGCTTGTAGAGGAGTTTATATTGGCTGTGCCGCTGAGTTCTGGTCTTTGCCTGTTAAACCGGCTCCAGGTCCTGATTAAAGGACCCCGTAATGCTGCCTCACATGAAGCCTGAATGATATTCATTATGATAATGTTCACTACAAAGCGGAGCGACTGGCACCTGCAACTTGACCGTCGAGTGTCTGCTTCTTCTTTTTTGGGGGGGGGGGTTGGAGCCTCTGGATGGGGGGTGGAGGAGGGCTGGTGGTGTTCAGGGCTATGAATAGGAGGAATGGTGAAAAGGAGAAGGGGGGGAGGAGGGATGAGGGAGGGGTGGCGGACAGCTCTATCGGGCACACGGCGAAATCTGAAGAAGGAAAGATGGAAGAAAATAGGAAGAGAGCGGGAACGCCAGAGAGGGGGGGGGGGGGGGTTGTTACACATTACCACAGTAAGCAGTGGTAATGAGCTCGGTGTGGTGCGGATTAAAAAGAAGTCATAAAAACAGGGGTGGTCGGCCGCTGCGGGGCGATGCGTCTGGAAACGTCCCTTTACGACGCTCGGCGTGTTGAATCCACGTGATGTATTTAAGGAAGACAATTTTTTTTAAATTTGACCTCGTGACCCCGCCGCTTCTGTGTGTGTTTTTTAATTAACTCTGTCCTTGACTCGTCCGCTTTGTCAAACGAGGACGCCGTCGTGTCGAGCGCAGGCGGGTTTTCCGACCGTCTGAAGAGACGTTCGAGGAAAACGGGAAAACGCGGTCCATCCTGGAAACAAAAGCGCGTCCCGACTCTTCGCAGCCGCCGCCCTCAACGACGGAAACCTCGAAGGCCTCGACTGAAAATTCACCCCGGAGCAGCCCGATGAAATCGACGGGAATTAACGTCGGTAACGGCGCTCCGAAAGGGGATCGGGCATCAAACCCACGGGCCGAACCTCTTCGCATTTGCTCGTTCTGACCCCGACTCGTGCCGTTAATCTGCATCCGAGATCCGTCGGCCATTTTTCCAGACCCACTGACTGGACTCTGCATCACTTTCCCGTCTCTTTGTCTCTCTAACCTCTCTCGTCTCTTCAGGAGCCACGAATAAAACTTTCTCCAAACTCCAGAGCACGAAAAAAAATTACCGAGTCTTCAGGAGCCACGAATAAAACTTTCTCCAAACTCCGGAGCACGAAAAAAAATTACCGAGTCTTCAGGAGCCACGAATAAAACTTTCTCCAAACTCCGGAGCACGAAAAAAAATTACCGAGTCTTCAGGAGCCACGAATAAAACTTTCTCCAAACTCCGGAGCACGAAAAAAAATTACCGAGCGACGTCACCGGGATTAATGTCCGCGTTCGCCCTCCTTCGCATCTTAACGTAGCTTCTAAATAAAGAAAGAAAGAAGCCTTCTCTCTTCTCTCGGGTCTCGTTTTCCACTTTCTTTCTCCCTCTCTTCTCTCGAGGCCTTTTGTTAGGCGGTTGCTTCCTGCGGTGGGCCGGCACTGCCCGGGCACATGTTCTGTGGTGGGCCTGATTACAGCCCTGCTGTAGTGCTGACATTGGCCCGCGTCGACTCCTCATCTATAAACACACACACACACACATAAATATATATATATATATGTACACATACGCGCCGGCCCCCTTAAGTTCCACCGACTCTGCCAGCGGCGACCGCGGCATGACTTCACCCGGCAACCATTCCTTGCGTCAAACAAAATGCCTCTGTCACCAGAAAAAAAAGGAGAGGGAGGGAAGGGATGAGAGAGGAGGAGAGAAGGAGAGGAGGAGTGTAGATGTGCGGTAGCTGTGCGGAGGGTTCGATGTATTTTTTTTTCCACCGCAGTTTTGGGAGCGCGGCGGAGTCATTTTAGCTCGGTCGGCCCCTCGAGGCGAGGCGGCTCGGAGGAGTTATTTGGAGTGGCGGAGGCGGGGATCAGAGGCCCGGGGCGAAGACGCTGGTGATTACCACGGTCCCTGAAGGGGCCACGACCGAGCTGACCAGCGTGACCGTCAAATAAAAAGTTACGAAGCTGCGTCGATATTTAAAACCGCGCTGGACTCATGTGATTTATTGTCATCCCCGGTGAGCCGGTTAGAGAACCGCAGAGGAGTCCGGAGCTCCTCGCGGGGCGGCCCGGCTGCAGCGGCAGCTTCTTTTATTCCTTTGTTCTTTTATTCTTTTATTCCGCAGAACATAACCATCACGTGTGTTTCTTATTCCAGGAGCGGCTGCACTATGAGACGCTGAGTCAGCACCTGGGGAAGCTCGGGGAGGACGCCGGGAAGATGGTCCATCGAGTCATCGACCTGACGAGACCCGAAGATCTGGACGGTGAGCGCCGCCGCCGCCTCCTCTTCTTCCCTTCTTCCTCTCCTCTTCCTCTCTGGAAGCTCATCATCAGGAAAAAAAGGTCAGAGAGCAGCAGAGCGTGGAGGGCCAGGAGGAACATCAAAGGGAGGAGCTGAGGAGCGGTCGCATCCTGTTCGGGTTCAATTGATACCAGTGACCTGTAACTCTGCGGGGCCCCACAGAGAAGAGGCCCCGCCCCCTCCGGCCTCTGCCGTTCCTCAATAAAGAAGGGGAAAAAAGCGTCTTCCGGAAAGCCAGAGCGTGGAGGCATTCAGGGAACGCAAATATTTATTGTGTCCTTCTCCTCGGCGGAGGAGGAGGAGGAGGAGGAGGAGGAGGAGGAGGAGGAGACCCTGGACAGCTAAACACACCACGATGCGTTCAACGTCAACACGTTACGCTCTTCCACAATTTGGTTATTTTTCCTCACAAAGTGCACGAAAAGAGGACTGAATGCTCCTCCTCTTCTTTTTGTTCTTCTTTTTTCTTCTTCTCCTCCTTTTTTCTCTTCTTCTTCTTCTTCCCTTTCTCTGAGTCTTCCTCTTCATTCTTCTTCCTCTTTTCTTCTTCTTCTCCATCTTCATCATCTGCTTCCTCTTCTTCTTCTCCTCCTCCTTCTTCTTCTTCTTCTTCCTGTTCTTCTTCATTCTTCTTCTTTATTCTTCTTCTCCTTCTTATTCTTTGTGTTCTTCTTCATTGTTATTGTACTTCTTCTCCTTCTTCCTCTTCTTCCTTTCTTGCCTTGCTCTTCTTCTCCTCCTCCTTCTTCTTCTTCTCCTTATTTTTCTTCTTGTTCTTGTTCTTCTTCAGTTCTTCAGTCTGTTTATCTGCTCTCCTCCCACCTGTTACCCATAAAGCACCAGTGTTTACAGCCGCTCGTTGTGGTTTAGTTTAGAATGGGAGCACTAAACACCGTGGCGTCGGGCCCCTGAGATACCATCACGCGTGTGTGTGTGTGTGTGTGTGTGTGTGTGTGTGTGTGAGCATGTGGACGGCATCCCAGCGAAGACCCCCCTGTCACACTTTTTGTTAAACTCATGTTATACATCCTCTCTTGAGGGCTTAAGGATGGAGGGCTTTAGGATGCAGGGCTTTAGGAAGCAAACAGGAAGTGACCGCGGCGTGGTTTCCTTTGCAGGGAGCAGCATCACGGAGGCGCGGGTGTTCAGGGAGGCGCGCGGCAGGAGCAACGCCGAGCCGCACATCAAGAGGCCCATGAACGCCTTCATGGTCTGGGCCAAAGACGAGCGGAGGAAGATCCTGCAGACGTTCCCCGACATGCACAACTCCAACATCAGCAAGATCCTCGGTGAGCGGCTGGATTCACGTGGAACTGTCTCAGTTTGTCACATGTCGAATTGATTGAGGATTAGAAAGTGGGAGAAATAGTAGCAACAAAAACAAAATGTAATCAATTTGAGTGATCGGATTAGAAAACACATTTGGCTTTATCTCAGATTTCTGCTCGAAATGACATACCCAAACTAAAAAGGGTGTATCTCTGCAACCACTAAGGCTATTTGAATAGAGTTGGTGTTATAGTAAAGGCAACACATGTGAGCTTCTGTTCAGATGTGTAGATATTTGTTTATATGTTACTGGTTAAGAGTAAATAAAGATGAAACACAGCAAAAATAGAATTTTCAGGTTCGCCTTGAAATAAAAGTACTTTGAGGATGAATATCTTTTGGATGGATTCACAGAAAAGGTTCAAACTAACAAAGATTATATCACAACATGTGGACAGTCTCTCTGTGAAGTTTGACTTTGAATAAGTGAAGCAGAACAAAGTTAGAGAGTTTATAGTAAGGAGAATTTAGGCGAGGTTTCTCAAATGTGCATTTGAGCTCCATGTGTGCCATTTGAAATGTCCTTATGAACCAAATCATATAATTCACAGTAAATATACAAAATAGATGTGAGCTTTTGTTCATATGTGTAGATATTAGTATATAAGTTACTGGTTAAAAAATAAATAAAGATGAAACGCAGCAAAAATAGAAGTTTCACGTTTGCCTAGAAAGAAAAGTACTTTGAGGATGAATATCTTTTAGATGGATGCACAGAAAAGATTTAAACTAACAGAGATAATAGGATAACATGTGGACAGTCTCTCTGTGAAGTTTGATTTTGAATAAGTGAAGCAGAACAAAGTTAGAGAGTTTATAGTAAAGAGAATTTAGGCGAGGTCTCTAAAATGTGCATTTGGGTATATTTGAGCACCATCTGTGCCATTTGAATGTTCTCATGCACCAAAGTTTATATTTCACAGTAAATATACAAAATAGAAAAAAATAACATGTCACAACTAATTGGCTTCCTTTTCCGAGAAAACAAATCTCCATTTTAATTGCTTCAAATTACATATTAAAATAACTGGAGTTGGAATCCAACAGTACACAACTGTGTACAACGCACGTGCACAACATAATAACACAGCTGGACTGGGGTGTGTGTGTGCGGGGGGGGGGGGGGGACAACAACAGTACAGACCGGTTTGTGATCAACGTTAATAAACAAGAGGAGCGTGTGTGTACAGTCAGGTCGGCTCACCGGGGAGAAACCAGGAGGACGCCATGGATCACTCTTCTGGAGTGTCATCCACTCCGGGGTCAAAGGCCCCATGACACACACACACACACACACACACATACACACACACACAGGTTGTTATGGTTGAACCGAGGCTCCGCCTCTCTTTAGTGTGATGGATGTGCAGGTGAAGTGTGTTGCACAAACCAGCGTCATTGAAATAGTGAAGAATTTATGTCACGTCCTAAAATATAAGATAACTCCCTAAAATTATGCATTTTTGACACTTTGTAAAGTTAATTGCCTAAAAGATCTCTCTCTCTCTCAATATTACATTACATTACATTACATGTCATTTAGCAGACGCTTTTATCCAAAGCGACTTACAATAAGTGCATTTCAACCTAGAGTACAAACTAAGAACAACATATATATATATATATTATATCTTTCTTTTCGGAAATATATTTATATATACATATATATATATGTATATATATATATATTTTTTTAGGAAAGATATATATATATATTATTTTTTAGGAAAGAGAAAAAAATATGTATATATATATATTTTAGGAAAGATATATATATATAAATATGTATATATCTCTTTTAGAAATTAAGAATTTGAAGAATATATATATATATATATATATATGTTTGATGAAGCATTTGATAGTGTCGACAGATGATATAAAATAAATACAAATAACTTTAAAATAAATCCTATAGGATGCATCACTGGAGTGATGCGTTCACTGCTTCTCGTTGTTGTCGGTACTGTCGCTGCAGCATTTTGTACCAGTTTTAAATCGGAGCCTCTAAAAAAAAATTACAAAAATCCAGAGAAACTAAAAGCTTCTTCTTCTTCTTCTTCTTCTTCTTCTTCTTCTTCTCCAGGCTCTCGCTGGAAGGGCATGACGAACCAGGAGAAGCAGCCGTACTACGAGGAGCAGGCGCACCTGAGCAAGATCCACCTGGAGAAGTATCCCAACTACAAGTACAAGCCGCGGCCCAAGAGGACGTGCATCATCGACGGCAAGAAGCTGCGCATCGGGGAGTACAAGCAGATGATGCGCTCACGGCGCCAGGAGATGAGGCAGTTCTTCGTGGGGTGAGTCGGCAGAACCATCGGGGGGGGGGGGGTTCATTAAGAAGTCATTGTGAGGGGTTGTTTGACGAGCTGTGTGTCTCTGTGACTAATCGACGGTTGACCCCGTGACCTCTCGGGTTTCGGTCGGTAAGCGTGTCGCCTGAATGCGGGAGTTAAAGAGTTAAAGCAAAACTAATTAGCCAAAGTCAAGAATTAAATTTTTATATTTTCTTTATTTTTATATAACTTTGTTATATATCAGGTTTTGTTCCTACCGGATGTGTCGCAGCATAAACATCAGAAGGAATATTTTACACGACATCCGCTGTGGGGTTTATAGACGCTTCATGAAAGGCCTCCCGGTGGTGGTGTGTGTGTGTGTGTGTGTGTGTGTGTGTGGGGGGGGTACCAGTGGCATTGTCTTAATGGGAACCAGCCCACGGTCGTGTTTAAAGCCGTCGGCGTGCTCAGAGACGGATTTACCACGAGGCCGCAAGCTTTGAAGAGGAGCGACTTCTCTTTTTTTATTTTATGTATTTTTAATAGCTCGTCATTTATTAAATCAGGACAGCGGGCGCTTTGCGGGCGGCGGAGTCGGAATATGAAATATAAGCAGATGTTTGAGAGGAGGGGGGAGGGGGAGGGGACATCACGGGCCAGAATACCACATTTCCTGCGCGTGGCCGCGTCGACGCGCCGTCTCTTTCAATTACGGCTAACGGGTTTTTTTGACACGTCGTCACGTTGAAGTTTTTTTTTTTTTTTAAGTTATCTTTTTTAGTTTTTTCCGTCGTTGTTTAAAGAGTTGGGCTCAGACGACATGTTTACGAATCACCGGGTGCATCGCGATAACATTTTGTACCGATTCGTGACCCCGACGTTTCCTCTGGCGCCGCCGTGAGGTGGAGAGAGGTATTGCGCCGTTACTCATGATACCCGTCGGCTCTCTCCTCAGGCCTCAGCCCCCGATGCCTCTCGGCAGCAGCCCCGTCGGAGTTTACCCGGGCGCCATCACCATGGCGACGGTCACCACGTCCCCGCACCTGACCTCGGACTGCTCCAGCAACTCGGCGAGCCCCGAACCCGCCATCCCCGTCATCCAGAGCACGTACGGGATGAAGTCCGAGCCCGGCGGCGGCGTCATCGGGGGGGTCATCGGCGGGGTCATCGGCGGGGTCATCGGGGGGGGCAGAGCCCTGGACCTGCCGGGCGTCCCCGTCGCCAACGGAGACGGGGACACGGACATGTACGAGGACTTTGAGGACAAGCCCAAGTCGGACTATAGCAGCGACCGCGAGACGCGGGAGGCCGTCAGCGCCAACTGAGCGGGCGCAAGAAAAGAAAAGAAGAAGAGAAGGAGATGAAGAGGAGGAGGAGGAGGAAGACAAAAAGAAAAAAGAAAGCTCCTGTTATACTCAGAGACACTTTTAAAAAAAAACACAGTTCATTAAAGAGAGCTCGAGGCAAACTATTCAGGACGCATGGCGCCGAGCGGCGAGCGGCCGGGATCCCCCCCCCCCCCCCCCCCCGGGAGGTTCCTGGACGGCGTCTCGGTGCGGCAGACATTCAGACGACGACCTTCGCGGCTTCCTCCACGACGACAATCCCCACGGGAGCCAATGAGAGGACGAGAGGACGGTCACGTGACCGCGTGGTTCCAACATCAGGAACTGGGCTTCAACGGCTACTTGGTCTTAAATGTTTCAGGAGTGAGTTTTTATCATGATGTATTTACTTTTCTTATTTTTTTGGGTTGTGTTTTTTTTCGTTTCCTCATTGTTGTTTTTCGGTTGACTTTTATTGTGGCGGGTCGCTGCCTCTACAAACTCTGGACTGTCAGAGGAACTTGAAATTTGAAAAAAAAATAATAATATCAAACCTAGCTATCATAATCTTAACGTCTTACTTTTCTTTGAGTTTCTTACAGTGCGCCGCCATCTTGTTCCTCTGGCCGCTCACATTACACGACTGTTTTCTTTTTTTATATCCCAGCTCAGGTATGACGTGCCAGCTTGTGAATGTGTTTGTTTGTTTGTTTGTTTTCATACAGAAAGAGTGGTAGGACTGTCGATGAAATAAAGGGAGCACAATCCCGTATATCACATTATCATTATTATTATTATTATAAGTATGTAAGTACAGATGGACTTCAAATGTGCCAAACCTACATTCACATTCGCTCGGGATGTCGTAGTCTTAACTTCCAATGCTGCAAAAAAGTCTTACGCAATCAGCTGTTTTCTTTCTGTTCACACACACACACACACACACACACACACACACATGCACGCACACACACATACCTCAGCTTCTAGGTGTAGTTAGAAGAGTCTGTTTTTTTCTTCCAATTCCACCTCCACCGCATCGATGCTTTCATGAACTACATTACCCAGAGTTCCTTGAGGCCAAACACTTAAGAGCACCGTGTCGTAACATTTTGGCGTCGTCCCTATTAATCTGGCCGAGATGTCACATCAAGGCACTCTTTATCTTTATTACCCGACTGTAGAAGAAGTAAAAAGCCCCCCCCCCCCCCCGTCACTGTATTTTTTTAAATCGTGTTTTTTTGAATCGGTACAAAAGTGTACGAATATTATATAAATTACTATTTTTATCAGCCCGTCGACGACATTTGTAAACGTCTTCTCGGCATCGGGCGGGGCGGAAGAACCAAACGTGTGTTTTTAAAGAAAAAAGAAAGAATTTATATAGTTTCAAAACAAAATGGGGTTTTAAGAGGTTCCGCTATTTCAAAATAAGGGTACGCTGTTTTCTAGAATCGCCTGTATATTTTGAAGACGAGTAAATTATTAGGAGGAAGAATGGAGGGGAAAACCTCGCTGGGCGTGAAGGCTTTTCTTTTTTAAATTTTTCTCTCTATTTGACTCAAATGTCCCGTTTTATTTTGTTGTCTCTTTTCACCACACAACATGCTCAACACTTGTATGACCTCGGGGTGCTTTTATTTTGTAATTTTCTTTCTCCACATGTCTTCCTGGCTCCACGTTTCACAGTGTTTTAAGCTTCACAAGCTGGGACTGAACATTGTTTTTTGTTTTTTTTGCTTGCATATCGAAGTAAAAAAAAAAAAAGCCTCATGCACTAAGCACTGGATATAAATTCTATGTTTCAAATTTTTTTTGTGTATTGACTAATGTGAAGTTGCTGTTTTGATTTCCAACCTGATGAATTAGAAGTCACACAAAGCAAATCTCCATTTCTCTAGAAGCGTTTCACCCGTTGCTCCCGCGGCGCCTGAAGGGGTCACGCGGCCTCCGACCTCTTTCGAGAAAAAAAAAACGAGAAAAAAAAGTTGCGCTCGTTTAGCGGTCGCGACCCGCGCGGTAATAATAAAAAAAACGCCGCGCGCACGCGTGGTCCCCCCCGGGGCGCGTGTGCATTTCTGTGGATGAGTATTGTGTTTTGAAAATTTCAATTGTGCGTTTTAACATTTCATTGTATTTATTAGCCAGCTTTGGCTCTAAAAAAAAACCGTGTCAGTACAACTTGGTGAGAAAGACAATCAAAAAAATAAAATAATAAACAAATACAAAGAGTTGAGATTCTCCTTCACGTGTCGCTTCCTCATTGCTCCTCCGACTCCGGTGGACCGATGGACGGCTCACCGCTCACCGCTTCGTGGTTCCACGCTCTGACTGTCCAGACATCCCATAATATACAAACACCAGACCTTCTGTTTTCCAAAAGTCGAGCTGTTCCACCCGGGCTTCATATTCTGGTGGCCCGTTAGTCAAATGTGGCCCATTGTTCCACTGTGTGTGTGTGTGTGTGTGTGTGTGTGTGTGTGTGTGTGTGTGTGTGTGTGTGTGTGTGTGTGTGTGTGTGTGTGTGTGTGTGTGTGTGTGTGTGTGTGTGTGTGTGTGTGTGTGTACACGCCGCGGCGCCACCGGTGCTCGCGAGAGAGAGAGAGAGAGAGAAGGAGTGAAAGCGAGAGAGATAGAGAGAAGGAGTGAAGGAGTGAAAGAAAGAGAGAGAGAGAGAGAGCGAGCGCTCAGCCATACACAGCCACATCATAAATCTAATTGTAATTCCCAAATCAACTGCAGCGTCACCCTGCAAGGCGAGTGTGTGTCACACACTCCTTTGTGTGCACTTTTGTGTGTGTGTGTGTGTGCTGGGAGGGGTGTTTGTGCCGTTGCCAAGATAATCTTGTTAAAATAAGTCGTCATAATTCACATTTCCTCTCTTCAGGATGAACGTTGAACGTGACAGATTGTTGCTGTGTGAGTGTGTGTGTGTGTGTGTGACAGATTGTTGCTGTGTGAGTGTGTGTGTGTGTGTGTGTGACAGATTGTTGCTGTGTGAGTGTGTGTGTGTGTGTGTGTGACAGATTGTTGCTGTGTGAGTGTCGAGGAGCTTTCACTTGTAGTTCATTACAGGTCATACTTATCATAACTTCATATATATGTATTTATATGTATATATGTATATATATATCTTTATATGTATATATATATATCTTTATATGTATATATGTATATATATATATCTTTATATGTATATATGTATATGTATATATATATATATATATATATATATATCTTTATAATACAGGACTGTCTCAGAAAATTAGAATATTGTGATGAAGTTCTTTATTTTCTGTAATGCAATTAAAAAAACAAATGTCATGCATTCTGGATTCATTACAAATCAACTGAAATATTGCAAGCCTTTTATTCTGATTTATTGCTGATTATGGCTTACAGCTTAAGAAAACTCAAATATCCTATCTCTAAATATTAGAATATCATGAAAAAGTATACTAGTAGATATTAAACAAATCACTTGACTTGTCTAATTAACTCGAAACACCTGCAAGGGTTTCCTGAGCCTTGACAAACACTCAGCTGTTATAAATCTTTTTTTATACTTGGTCTGAGGAAATATTAAAATTTTATGAGATAGGATTTTAGAGTTTTCTTAAGCTGTAAGCCATAATCAGCAATATTAAAAGAATAAAAGGCTTGCAATATTTCAGTTGATTTGTAATGAATCCAGAATGCATGACATTTTGGTTTTTTAAATTGCATTACAGAAAATAAAGAACTTTATCACAATATTCTAATTTTCTGAGACAGTCCTGTATATATATATCTTTACATGTATATATATATGTATATATATATACTTTATATGTATACATATATATATATATCTTTATATGTATATATATATATTTATATGAATTAATGTCCAGACTTTGTTTATCCAGGGAGGAAACAGGTGTAATCTGCTGTGTCCCGTTCAGTTTGTTAAGGCTTGTAGCTAAATGTAAAATATTTTTACAAACTTAACCAGAGTCACATTTGTAGATTATTTAAATATCAGAAGTGGGCGGGGCTTAAACGAGTGACAAAAACACGATTTATGGACATGTTTCATTCATGAGTCCCAATGAGGTCCAAGGGGTCAAATCCCTCAAAGACAACTGATTTAGTTTTTATGACCACGTATAAAATACTAATATAGTGTCGACACAACAAAACATCTCACTAAAGTGTACTTACTCTTTTTTACCTCACTAGAACTTTTTTTAAGACTTATTTCTTTTTAGCAATTGCACACAAAAAACTACCATCACTTTTTTTAAATTGATCTTTTAAACTATAATTTTACTTTTCTTTCATCACATTTTTTGACATTATATTCTGACTTTTTGTACTTTTACATTTTCTATAACTTCTTTTTAAATGTTGTATTTGGGCTTTTTCTGGACTTTTCTTTAAATGCTCTACATAAACCCGTTGAATACTTTTTAACAACATAATAAACTCCGACTGTCGGAGGAAAAAATGTTCAACGTATATTAGAAATAATTCTGTTCTATTACCTTTTATAGCATACTTAGATGAAGATGAACAGACACACACACACACACACACACAGATCCTCCCTCTGTTCCCTCCTCACTCATGAAGCCTCAACCGAGATCAAGAGAATTATTACAATTATTAAATTGTTAACACAGAGGAGGACCCCCCCCCCCCCCCCCCCATGACCATGAAGGCGCTCATTAAACCCCACTGAGGGGTCTCGTCTTCCTCTCAGATCTAATGACGCTTTTGATTCATAAGAGTCATAATTGACGCTCTCTCTCTTCCGTGTTTCTCGACCCTTCAGGTGAAACGTCGCTTAGAAGTCTGCGTTTCATTTAATTACGTTTTATTTGGTGCTTTCATCATCTGGGGACCATGAATGTCTAAAAAAAAAGGCAACTTTGCCATCTCTGGCTACAAATACACACAAAAAGAACAAATTAATACACTTTATATTTCTAAAAGCATCAATCATAGAATATGAAAAATATGAACTTCAATTAGAGAATATATAAGATAAAAGCATGTGTTCCCAGTTGTTTTATATATAAATACAAAACTTTTTTTTTCAATATGCGACCCTGTATATTAATATAATTTACTTTAATGTAAAACCTTCCCTTGAATACAACGTATGACCGTTTTAAGCAAATTATAATGGGTAACAATTGTAAATCGGGAGGGGAGGGGGGGGGGGAGTTATCAGAACTCCAAGGAGTCAGCGGCCTTCAACAATAACTCAAAAATCTAAATGCGAAATCCGAATAAAAGGAAATCAGAGAGCGCTCTGAAAGGAGGAGCTGGAGCTGCGTTTGTGTTCCCGTTTCTCCAGACTTCTTTTTTCTTTTCTTTAATGCAATTAGAAGTGAAAAGAAGAAGAAGAAGAAAAAAAATCTACAGCTCTTTTCGGATGGGCGAAACGGACAAAAGGCCAATGTTTCCCTGCTTTGAGGCGGAGTCCTTGAGTCTTTTTAAGTGCATTAGTCCGCTAATTAAATATTATATGTTTAACGGGAGAAAAAAATAAATGCACTTTTGAAAGCAGACGGATTGTTTGACTCAAAGACACACGGCCGCAGCCTTGATGAGTGGAACTGTGTGTGTGTGTGTGTGTGTGTGTGTGTGTGTGTGTGTGTGTGACCGTGAAGAGGTAAAGAACGTCATTGTTGCCCCCCCCCCCCCCCACCCACCAAAACCCATTTCGCCCACCGGAATCCTTTCTGCTGGTTTTACAATCACAATCCTCCTTTGTGAGAAGCATGCCGATGACTCGCTGACGTATCCGACATTATTTCACGCTCTGATGCGTGTTTGTTTTCGTGTTTTATTGTCCGAGTCCTCGGGTTAGAGCACAGGTGTCAAACTCAAGGCTCGCGGGCCAAATCCGGCCCGCCGCATCATTTTATGTGACTTGAATGACACGTGACCCCCTTTTCTTAAAGAAATTGAAGAAAAGTAGATGTATGTTGTAATATAAGAGAAATTTTCTCAGTGAAGGTTTTTATTGATTTGGTTTTGGGCAACTCAAAAGCACTTAGCTAACGGTCCTGGACATTTAGCTAACGGTTCTAGACATTTAGCTAACGGTTCTGGACATTTAACTAATGGTTCTGGACATTTAGCTAACGGTTCTGGACATTTGGCTAACGGTTCTGGACATTTAGCTAACGGCTCTGGACATTTAACTAACGGTTCTGGACATTTAGCTAACAGTCCTGGACATCTAGCTAATGGTTCTGGACATTTAGCTAACGGTTCTTGACATTTAGCTAATGGTTCTGGACATTTAGGTCAGGGTTCTGGATATTTTGATTGTGATGCTTGATTTTTTACCGAACATGACAATCCAGATTATGAAAAGGTTATAATGACGAACTAATGAGGACCGTACTCTAGACGTCCAAACATCTTAGCGACGCGTTGCCGGTGAACATGACCCAGAGACACCGGCTCGGGGCTCCGGTACACGTAACCTTCACTGCGTGGAAAAGAAACGTGGAATCGGCCACATTAACCACATTAGAATCACCTTTGATCGCTTGGAGGTATCTTCAGAAGAAGAAGAAGAAGAAGGAGCTTTTCATCTTAAACTACCGCGTAGCCTCAGATCACAACTTACATTTGTGTGGAACCTTTTCATTACACGGCTCATGTCTGTCTCTTGATATTGTTTTTCACTTTTATGTGAGCTCGAAGCGTAAAAACACCGTTTGAGCTGCTTTTCTTTCTTCTTGGTTTGTACATTGTATGTTGTATGTTGTATGTTGGAGCCACTGCACACCGCTGTGAGAGAGATGAACCGATAATACAGAAACATTTAAGAAGTCCGACTTCTGTCAAAAAGAAAATTCATTTAATTAAGATAAATGACTCGATCATTCGTGATTGCATTACATATATATATACAGTATATATATATGATGATTCTAGTGAAATATACGTTTACGGATCTTTTTTAGGATATATATATTGTATGTATATATATATTATATATATACAGTATATATATATATATATATATGATAATTCTACTGAAATATACGTTTACGGATCTTTTTTGTATATATATATATGATAATTCTACTGAAATATCATATATTGTATATATATACAATATAAATATATTATACATACTGTATATATGTATATATATATATGATGATTCTATATATATATACAGTATATACAGTATATATATTTATATAAATTTATATATATATGATGATTCTGCTGAAATGTATGTTTACGCATCTTTTGTATGTATATATATACAGGACTGTCTCAGAAAATTAGAATATTGTGATAAAGTTCTTTATTTTCTGTAATGCAATTAAAAAATATTAAATATTAAAAGAATAAAAGGCTTGCAATATTTCAGTTGATTTGTAATGAATCCAGAATGCATGACATTTTTGTTTTTTTAATTGCATTACAGAAAATAAAGAACTTTATCACAATATTCTAATTTTCTGAGACAGTCCTGTATATATATATATATGCGCGTTCTGGTAGGGACCTTTCCACAGTTGGAGCCGGGTGTCAAACCTGTGACCTTGAGGGACCTTCCCGCTTTACCCCTCCTGACCCAAACATTCAGGGTACCAACGTGCTCACTTAGTTTTCTTAAGGGTCTCACTGGAGGTCGACCAATGGCAGCGAGGCTGGGAAGTCCGCCGATACGCCGATGATGAACTTCAATTGATGAGCAATTGATTACCTCGTCATTTCAAATCACTTCACTCAGGTGAACCCGGTGCTTTTGATTCATGAAGTGGTCCATAAAGACAAAGTAACTTGTCCATCGATATTTAATTAATGAGAGAAACAAAGTTAACGGCGTCTGAGTGGCCGGTGATACATCGGCTTCAACTACGAAAAACTAATGCTGCAGCAATAAGTCAATAAGTAGCCCCAATTTAATAAATATATCCCATTATTAATGATATAAGCTGCTGTTGTGTTTGCCTTGCTGTGGCTCTGTGAAGAGAGTCCGTCGAAGGAGAAATAAAACAGAAGAAACCTTTTCAGCCAGCGAAGAAAGATGCTTTTTATTTGTTTCTCTGAGTTTTAAACATTTTATAATTGGAAGAAAAAAACGACAAAGTTGTGGGGCGATTCACGCTGCGCACCCATTTCAGGACATAATACTGTTTAACACTGTATTTACATGCAGTTTTAACACTTAAAATGGTAATTAATTCACAATGTACTGTCTAATCGATGTACATAATACCATGGTAGGACAAAAAGCAGCTTTACAACAATGACCCCAGATACAAACGTCTAATAATGCACTACGTGGTACAGTAAATAAGTTGAACCTTGTTTTCCATCAGAACTGTGGTACACTCTGAATAAGCATGCAAATAACCCCTCGTGGGTTTTATGATCGGGCTCAGTTTTTGTGGCTTTAAGCGACTCGGCTAAATGTGGCAACGATTAATGTGTTTCTGGCACGGCCTTCATCGCAATGTTCCAAAAAGGCTTATCGGTATACAGACTGCGGTGAAACGAATATTTTAAAAAATCACAATGATAGCTAAACACATTATCTCACACTACGGCATGAAATAACAAACACCGGGGGAGGGGCGTGGGGGGAGGGGTGCATTGCATCGCATGCCTTCGTTTGAGAACTCTTCTCGGGACTCACGGCACGGCGATGCCGCGTCAGATTTCTTATATTTTTTTTAATACACTGGTCCTTTCTCCTCAGTTTTTTACGCTCATTGTCAATCCAAAATATTCCTCTTTCTTCTCAAAGTAGTAGCCGAGTCGTGCCGCGGCATACCTGTGAAGAGAAAAAATAATCAGCGAATGCAACGCTCTTCTACAAAGCTCTTAGTAAATAATGTCAAATCTGTCCTTGGATGTTTACGGCGTGACCCAGGACTGTTGTTGCGTCTACTCATCTTCCTGTGTGGGTTTTCTCATCTTACCGGTCTCTTTCCTCCCCGTGCTATATAAATTAACAAACATATACGTCTCTTTTTAAGGGGAGATTGCCTGTGTTGACCTTCGTCCAAACAACCAGCACTTTCAATGTGCTTGCATTGAACTGAAGATTCACATTTTAGGACAGTCGGGTGGCTTCTTCTTTTTTTTAACCATCCTACTGTCACAAAAGATACAACTCCGTCCATGTCCTTGTATTCATTATACGTGGAGTACATAAAGGGAAGTATTAACTGAATATCCATTTAGCTTCACTTGGTTTAGGCAATAGAAATGGGATCTAAATATTCAAGAACCTTTCATCTGCATCATTTATCCTCCTCTGTATAATAAAACTATATTGAACAAAACATGAAGTAAAGAACTTCGGATGAAGAGTTTAACCCATTGAGAGAACCGGCTACTGTCTTGGCTCATTTATGTGAATATAGGAGGAAATAACTCACTAATAATGGATTGTTCACCATTTAGGACCTAACGACTTGAATCAGGGAACGTTCTGGGAAGTAGATTCAACCCCATGATTCATTCCCAATGCAAGTCAATGGGGAAAAGTCATTTGGCGCCTCATGGCATTACGTGACACGCAAGTGTAGTTCCACCGCTTGGCCACTATGTCAAATTCGCCCTGTACTGCTTGTTTTTTGGGTTTAAATATCACAAAAAAACGACACGTGAAATAAGTTTCCACTATGAAATTAAAAGAAAGCATCATATCAAACCAATATTTCATATTACAAAACGTAGACCAACAACACGGTCACGTTCCAAAATTTGTTTAGGCTAATGCCACAAATAATATTGCTTTGAGTAAACTGATCTCATTTAAAGAGCATCGTCGCAGGCATCTCAATACACTTTAGAGTTATGAATGACATTATATGACAAGTAAATACAAAATTTGGTATTAATAATATTCAAAATAATGACATATTTAGTCTGTATTTAAATTTAGTGGGAGATATTTAAACTACCTAAACTTTTCTTTCATTAAGCCAGAACATATTTGAATTTCTATTTATAGGATTGTGATATATAATATATATATCATATATATATATTTCACATATTGTGTCTGTATCGTCTGTGTGAGTAATATATAAAAGATTTAAACAAAAAATATTTTTTAAAAGAGCCTTAAAAACCAAATATATTCATTTAAAAATTATATAAAACAGGAACAACATATATTATATACGTGGTTTTTTAAGTAATCTTTTGGGAATTTTCTTATTCATGTTTATTCACATGTAGGGCTGCACTTATAAAAATATCAATAAGATTTGTCTAAAAAATAGAGCCTTAAAAACCAAATATATTCATTTAAAAATGATATAAAAAAGGAAAAACAATTATTATATATTTCATTTTTTAAAGTCATCTTTTAGGACCTTTATTTTTATTTTTATCCTATTTGGCCATTTATTCTTAAGATGTAGACTCATCCGCTGAAGTTTGAGTGAATATAGTGAGTCCAGTGTTGACTCCGGGGTCCCACCTGAGAGCTCAACAATAAACGCCGTCGAGCCTCTCCTCACACAGAGTCTGAAAGCCGTGCCAAAGCCTAACAACTTAACTGCGAGAAAAGTTTATCCTCGAACGCTTCAATAAACCTGGTGTCTGAGTATGCCGTTGCCCTTGGCCATTATTATACCGCACCCTTTGAAATTAAGTGAAGTTTTCAAAAGCACAGGAAAAAAACGCAGGCGCTGAGAGGAGTTTGTCCTCTAATTAGCGCTTTTCAGCGAACTCCTCAATGTCGAATCAGTTTTCTCTCTTTTATCGCGCGGTGAGAAAAAAACAAACGTAATTCAGACACGTGACTTTTAGTTGCTCGCGTTCCCTCGCTCTGTTCTTCACCTGCGTCTCGGGGGGTGAAGCCGTGAAGCCGCTCCCTAATTATCGTGTCAGAGAATCGGACTTCAGTCGTTTTCGCTCTTCGCCATTTCTTCAGAGCGTCGTCTCGTTCTTTCGGTTTCTCTCGCGGGTCACTTTCAGACAAAGAGTACAAAGAGCGTCGATGGAGAGAGAGAGGTTGTGCGGCGTGCGTCTCACCTTTGCCAAAGTAGTAGATTGAATGAAAGAAAAAAGAAAGAAAAAAAGAAATCGCCACCGCGGTAGAGCCGGCGCACCGTTTTCACTTCTCTCGTTGTGGTTTTGGCAACACTCGAGAGGAATTTACTCTGGACAGATTTTTAATAAACCATATGCTACCGTGGACGATCGACTCAGACGGCAACGCAGAGCCGTCCTTGATCCTGATTGGATGAAACTCAACTCGCTAAAGAGTGATTTATACGACGCTCACGCCATAAGTCACATGACTCGGGACTTCCACGGGAGTGGTTCGACTCCCCTGGTCACGTGACACGTTTGTCACTCGCTTTTTCCTAAATATAACCCAGGTATTTGGTTTGCCTCAACATAACTTTGCTGTGAAGATGTAAGTCTATTTTGAAAAGACGCTCTCCAACATAACAAAGCGCATATTAACTGATTAAAAAAAACTCTTAAACACCACTTTGTACACATTTGTAAAAAAGGTATGAAGGTTCAGTTTGTGCTTCAATGTAAGAAATGCACCCCGAAAAAAAGTTACGGCACACTTTTGTTCCGTTAATCAAATTACTCATCACACACTCGCACCTTTCATGAGCCGAATTACACTCGAGTACACCCAATTAAAAGAGCAGCAACCTTCACAGGTGATCCCATTCATCCCCGTTTTCATTGCAGCCGACGGCTCAGAACTAGCGCGCAGAACATTTATCATCATCAGAGATGAAACTGAGATGTTTTTCTATTTAGCAGAAGTAGGGGGAAATGGACTCCCTCCAAAAAAGCAGGTATTTTCTTTCACAATGTGCTTTTGTGCACAATTCCCCAATTTTTTTTTTGCAGTCGGGCTTTTCCAAACAGTGGGCCTCCTCCTCCTCGTTTCATTTCCTCATAATAATGTCTTTGTCAAATATACCGGCTCACCTTGCCAACGCGTCCACAAATCAAAAAAAAAAAAAAAACGCTGACTTGCCGGCTTTCAACACGTGAATAAAATCATATAAGGGAAAGTAAATATGGACGGTGGAGGGGGCGGGCGGGCCTGCGTTCCCCTCGTGGCTTCCCTATTGTCACAGCCACATCTGGCCCCGGTTAAAGCACAAGGCCCGGGCGACGCCTGTCACTTGATCGGACGTCTACAGAGATTTGGCTCAGAGGGGGGTAGGGTGGGGGACACGGTACACACATATTCAGGGTTTCACTCTTCTTATCTCTTTCCACAAAAATAATCTTGTTTATCTGAAAAGCGTAACGATGCCGTCGAGTTGAATTTAACTGCCTGGCGAAGGCTGTGGTCCAGTAAGTTCAGACGTTCGTCCTTCTACGTTGAATTATATGAAATTACGACGGTTCGGTCTCGCGGTGATTAACTCTCGCGAAAGAATCTCCGAGGCGTTGATTCTTCTTCACGCCTGACGCCGAGAAGCAAGTCGTGGACGGAAGAAGTCAGAAGCTGGTGAAGTGAAGGCGAGCGACCTGAAGAGTTGGACTTTGTTTAAAGCGCTTCATCTCGTTTCAAGATGGCAAAAAAAATTTTTTTGATTAAGTTGGGGAAAAGTCCTTGAAGCCGCAGGACTAGCATTACATGGGGGCCTCTTTTTGCGGAGGTTGTCTGTGATCTTGATCCTCTGCAAGTTTGCCACGTCCGTAATTTGTCAAGTAAGAAATTCAAAGTCATGCGATAGCGATACAGAATCGGCATCTGTGTGTTTTGGGGTCCTTTGTTGTGTTTCTGCCTCTTTCCCAGTTCAGAAACACGTTTTTTCCGCATTTTCCCCCCGATGTTTTCCGTACAGTTACGATGGGAGTTACCGGTCGTCCAACGAGACAAGCTGCAGATTAACTCACGCGTAAGCTAACGGAGGGGGAACTCCCGCGTGTTGTTGCACCTTCAAGGAAGCTAACGTTGACTTTTAGAAGCAGATCTCCGCTGTTGAAATATAAGATGCGTGGTACATTCAAGGCCTGGTCACACCAGTCACCTGACTATTCGTTGGACCAGCGAGCTAACAAGCTAACAAGCTAGCCAGTCGTGACGCGCCGACGCTATTCACTCCCAATATCTATAATATCTATTTTATTACCGTACGGAGCCGTTTTAATTTTAACTCCCTCGTGGCTTTTTGCTCTTGGGGTTTTTACAACATTAAAATCAGCATTTCATACTGAAGATCATGAAAGAAAAGTAAAAGTTTACCCGTTTAATAAATTACTCAATGCTTTTTTTTGTGGTGCTATTGAAACAAAAGACAAGGACAGTTTCATGAGGTTATGACTGAAGTTGTCACTGTTGATGTATTTAAATGAAAAGATGAAAAGGGAGGACAAACTTGCCTTCCACTTTGTTTATTGCTTTACATCGAATCCTGAAAGTAGCGTTGGCAGAGGAATTACGACCTGTGTGTGTGTGTGTGTGTGTGTGTGTGTGTGTGTGTGTGTGTGTGTGTGTGTGTGTGTGTGTTGGGAGACAGCGCTGCCTTCCAACCTGGTTCCCCATCGTTACTCTGGAGCTCATATATATATTTATACGTCTCACCCTCCAGTTAAAGGGAAGGTAACCCGACCCTCTCCGCGCACTTTAGGACGACCTCAGCTGGCGGCTTAGCGGAGCAGACGTCTAGAGGCGCATGTGGCCCGGCCGGGGGGATGAGAGACGGAGACGTGAGGGAGGACCGACGGCACGGGAACAATAGTGCCTCTGTGCCTCGGCACCCCTCTGGATCACATTTCCTCCCGAGGTCCAGATCGAAAAAAATGAGGCGCCCCCCCCCCATCCGCCGATGTAGTCGAGCTAGCGGAGGAAGCCTCGCGGAGGGGAGGGTGCCGTGTGTCAATAGCGATTAGGATCACGATCACAACTGCGTGGCGGTGGGTGGGGCACGCGGAGAAGTAGAAAGGAGCGGGGGGGGTGGGAACATTTCACCCCCCTGAACTTTATTGTCCGCTCGCTCGGGAGCGAGGAATGTCTCCTGGACTCGCTTAAAAGACAACCGCGCGGATCGTAAAGCATAATTTAAAAAAAGGAAAATACATTTTTCTTTTGAAAAAAAATGGGAAAGATGAGCCTTTAGGGTTTGGTGATTCGCGGTTTGAAGTGACGAAAGGGAGATGGTTTCACGTTTTTCATTATCAATATTAGGTTTGTCTCCCTTTGAGGCACGACGAGAGGAAGAGGACCGTTTTTAATCTAGATTTTAGAGACGCAAAGTCTTAAAACACACATATATATTTTAATCTGGACTCTGGTTCTTAGCCCTTTGCTGCAATTCTGTTGCCAACAAATTTTTGGTCAGACAATCTTAAAGAAGTGTTTGTCTAAAAGTAAGTGCTTCAATTCAGTGCACAGGATATTATTATATTTGACCCCTTTGTGGATATTTAGGCGACGCATGAAGCCGTTAAGCAACAAGGCGGAACCCTGAAAGTTGCACTGGGGTCGTAATATTCTCTGTGGTTTTGTGTTTCAGCATTAAACAGTTGCTCAACGTCTGGAGGACGTAGATTTCAATATTGCCATTTTCACAACGCGTCTATTTCGTGCTGCAACCACACACTGACACCCGGACACACAACCAGGGGGAGGAGGCCTCCGTCAAAAAACACAAACCTCAGGAAGTCAAAGTCAATCGAGGAGAGGCGTGATTGCAGGATGCCCCAAAGACCCCAGAAGAAGTTTGACGCCTGGTGGAAGAGAAAGAAAAACAATGTTTGAAAAGGAACGTACGAGAGAGAAGTGTTTATGAATGGTTAGTTTTCAAAGCATTGCATTATGAAATGAATATACATGACTTTGGGGGTATCACCGTAACAGTGGACACGATTTTATTGTTGTCAAAAGTGCTGACCTTAAAAGCTATATTATATTTTGGTTTTATCGCGGTGACCAGAAACAGATGTCCACACTTGGTTGGAGCAGCATGCACACAGCAGCACTGTGGGTAACGTAGGAATGTGTGTGTGTGTGTGTGTGTGTGTCGTGTTTTACTCGTGTTGTAGGGACATAAATCTGTTTACACAGTGCCGACTCTGCTTTCTTATGAGAATAAAATGCACATCCCCATTACATTGACATCAGTTAAAGTAATGACAACGTGTGTGTGTGTGTGTGTGTGTGTGTGTGTGTGTGTGTGTGTGTGTGTGTGTGTGTGTGTGTTATTAGAACTAGAGTGATAATAGAATTGGCAGCTAGAGTGTGCGACCGGCTGCGAGTCTCGTGTACGTTTTTTTTGCCGAACCAATTAAAGCTCCACGAGCGCACTTCTTCTCGACCCTCCAGGGGGGGGGGGGGGGGGTCACGGCGGGGTCAAATGTCGGAATGACTCAACTCGTTTTAACTGCGTGCAGATATGCAGCTTCAGGACGGGAGACGTTTAAAAAGTCTATAACTCTGGATAATGTGTGCGGTGTTCGCACCGTCGTGAGAATAAGCGGTGCAGATTTTTTCGCTGTCGCTAACGTTGTTTCCGCTAACATTGTTTTTGCTAACGTTGTCTTTGCTCACGTTGTTTTCGCTAATGTTGTTTTCACTAACGTTTTTTGCTAACGTTATTTTCGCTCACGTTTTTTCCCGCAACGTTTTTTTCTAAGGTTGTTTTCGCTAACGCTGTTTTCGCTAACATTGTTTTTTTGCTAACGTTATTTTTGCCAACGTTGTTTTTCCTCCGATGTTTAAGCTACATTTCCTGTAGCCAACGGAGTAGAACCATAAACAACGCACTCCGGTGACCTCCAGTCGACGTCGTGTCGCCACCGCTCCCATAACCGCCGCACGCCGCTCCGTCAGGATGACAAACCTCCGTATTGAATGGTTCCCGCCTTAATGGCTTTGCTCACTTAAGCTCGCGGACTTCCGCGCCTCCATAAATCGCCGTCGTTCTCTCCACCCATATTGTAAATCTTCATGGCGGGACCACTAATAGCGGCTAGTCCTAATACGATCCAGACGGGGGGACCTCTGAGCTGCGGGCCCAGTGATATAATCACATTTTTATTTGATAATCAAATAAAAGGGTGGAGGAAATACTTGAAGAGCAATGTGCGGTTTTTTTCCTTCGCCCCGGCAGATCTTCATCTCTAATCTCTGACTCGAGTCGGAGAGAGATTTAGCTTGTTCCCATTATGATTAATAACCGCTCTCCATTAAGAGAGCATTAGTCCTACACTTAAGAAGAGGGAGCCATTGAGAGAAAAGAGAGAGACGTATGGGCCGAGTGACATCACGGGGGATCCCTCGGAGGAGGCGAGTCGAAAAGACCCCGCGGCGTCTCGGCACGCTTCGCCGGGGATTAGGAGTCGAAAAGGAGGCGGCGGCTCCGCTCCGCAGAGCTCTGGCAACCGGCCAGCGTCTGTGATGCCACACAGCTCCCCTCGGCGCAGGATCCCTCGCTTTTGACTATTCGTCTGTATTCTCACTGACTGAGTCTTTTAACTACCGCGGGAATTCAATGTAGTTTGATTATTACAAGCAATTACCGCGGGATATGACGGTGAGACAAAAAGTTACCGTTTGTTTAAAATATATATAAATATTCATCGAAATCAGAGCGAATTGATGATTGTTATAGTTGTTGGAATTTTTCCAAAGCGTGTTTCACATTATTAAAATTATATTCTGGTTTTAGCAGATGTGATGATGAATGATAAAGCCTGAGTGAATAACTGGTCGAAGATCGAGTGGCCAAATGCAAATGGTAAAATAGATTTAAATAGCGATGAAAAATTAAATAATAATAATTTTCTTATTGAATTATTTTAATTGTCAGAAAATAGTGGAAATGTCTTATCAGAATTTCCCAAGATGAGGTCTTGAAACCCCCAAATCAGTGTAATTACTAACTTAGAAAACACATACTAATGTCACATTTAAGTAGCTGCAATAAATAAATAATACAATTAATAGATTATCAAATCGTTTCTGATTTTGTTATAAAAAATAAAAAAAACCCTTTCTATAAGTAATATCGTCAGAGAACTATTGAATATCTTTGATCTTTTCTAGTATTCTTTTAAGTTATATTTTTTAATCGATTATCAAATAATTTCTGCTTTTGTTATAAAAAATATTTTTAAAAACTTTCTATACGTAATATCGTTAGAGATCTATTGAATATCTCTGATCTTTTCTAGTATTCTTTTAAGTTATTTTTTTTAATCGATTATCAAATAATTTCTGCTTTTGTTATAAAAAATATTTTAAAAAACTTTCTATACGTAATATCGTTAGAGATCTATTGAATATCTCTGATCTTTTCTAGTATTCTTTTAAGTTATTTTTTTTAATCGATTATCAAATAATTTCTGCTTTTGTTATAAAAACAACAACAAACCTTTCTATAAGTTTCGTAATATCATTAAACTATTGAATATTTTTGATCTTTTCTAGTATTTTTTTAAGTAATATTTTTCTCTTGCGACAAAAGAAAAAAACTGATTAAAAAGACTGATGACATTTAATTAAGTTTAATGTTGTACATAAACACAACATTTAGTGGGTGAATCGCCTCTCTGTGGATATTTTCGAAACGGAGAAGTTTCATCTCAATTCCTTGTAAATGATGGAGAATGGACCCCGTGATTTCCTAAAGCTTTCAGACTTGAATGTCCCTCATTTTGACACGCGGCTCAGCAAAAACCAATCCGAGTTGGAAACTTGGCTTGTTAAAGCGCCGGTGATCAATTTCTCCCACTTCCCTCGGAGTCAAGAGTGCTCCTCGGTTTGTCATAGAAAATCTGATTTCAATCAACGTGATGTTATCGCCTCCCCGGGCTTCATCCCCCCCCCCCCCCCTCACTTCTCCCTTCTCTGTTATTTTGGCCGAGGCTGTCTTAAAGTAAAACGCTTCCTCATCATTTCTGGGCTATTATTTCAGGAGACATTCACACCACCTCAAAATTGGTCGGGACAATTCTGCATATTGCGTTGAGCTATGGAAGCACTTTCCAGGCAGATGGTCCAGCGGCGCTCGCCACCGAAAGAATGAAAATTGTGGTCGTGAGAAAAGAAAAAGAAAATAATTTTGGTTGCCGTCTTTCATTTTCCCCCTGCGGCAGTTTCTAATCAACTGGGATGGAGTCCATCAGACCCCCGAAGAGAGGGGGGTCGACTGGAGGGGGGGGGGGGAGGAGGAGGAAGGAGAAGGAGGAGAGGGGAAGAGGGAAGGAAGGAGGAGAGGAGGAGGAGGAGAGGAGGGCAGGAGAGGAGGAAGGAGGGTAGGAAGGAGAAGGAGGGGAGAAGAGGAGGAGAGGAGGGAAGGAGAAGGAGAAGAGGAGGAGAGAAAGAGGGGGGGGCTTTTTTATTTTCCATTTTTGTACAGTAAAGTAAATTGTTCCCTGTGATTGGAGGTCTGCACACGTACGAATATTGTTGAAATGCACTAAACTCATAATACTTCTTTTAAATGTCCAAAGTGTCGAGGCTCTTCGTCGTGACATATTGTCGAGGCTCTTCGTCGCGACATATTGTCGAGGCTCTTCGTCGTGACATAATGTCGAGGCTCTTCGTCGTGACATATTGTCGAGGCTCTTCGTCGTAACATATTGTCGAGGCTCTTCGTCGTGACATATTGTCGAGGCTCTTCGTCGTAACATATTGTCGAGGCTCTTCGTCGTGACATAATGTCGAGGCTCTTCGTCGTGACATAGTGTCGAGGCTCTTCGTCGCGACATATTGTCGAGGCTCTTCGTCGTGACATAATGTCGAGGCTCTTCGTCGTGACATATTGTCGAGGCTCTTCGTCGTAACATATTGTCGAGGCTCTTCGTCGTGACATATTGTCGAGGCTCTTCGTCGTGACATATTGTCGAGGCTCTTCGTCGTGACATAATGTCGAGGCTCTTCGTCGTGACATATTGTCGAGGCTCTTCGTCGTAACATATTGTCGAGGCTCTTCGTCGTGACATATTGTCGAGGCTCTTCGTGACATATTGTCGAGGCTCTTCGTCGTGACATAATGTCGAGGCTCTTCGTCGTGACATATTGTCGAGGCTCTTCGTCGTGACATAGTGTCGAGGCTCTTCGTCGCGACATATTGTCGAGGCTCTTCGTCGTGACATAATGTCGAGGCTCTTCGTCGTGACATAGTGTCGAGGCTCTTCGTCGTGACATAGTGTCGAGGCTCTTCGTCGTGACATAGTGTCGAGGCTCTTCGTCGTGACATAGTGTCGAGGCTCTTCGTCGTGACATAATGTCGAGGCTCTTCGTCGTGACATATTGTCGAGGCTCTTCGTCGTGACATATTGTCGAGGCTCTTCGTCGTGACATAGTGTCGAGGCTCTTCGTCGTGACATATTGTCGAGGCTCTTCGTCGTGACATATTGTCGAGGCTCTTCGTCGCGACATAGTGTCGAGGCTCTTCGTCGCGACATAGTGTCGAGGCTCTTCGTCGTGACATAGTGTCGAGGCTCTTCGTCGTGACATATTGTTGAGGCTCTTCATCATGAAACTCTTACCAGGGAGAACTTGCAGACTTGGACGTAGAGTTGCGTAACTTCCGCCTCGGTGACCGTGACCTCACTTCCTGTGCTGTGCTTGTAGCTCTCCAGGTAGGCCCTCAGCCAATCCCGCTGCAGCTCCTGGCTCGGGTAGAGGCTGTAGTTCACATCGTTCACGCCTCAAAAAAAACACAACGCACACGTATATATGCACAGGACGAGTGGAACTGACAGTTGGGACAAAACTAAGGAGTTCCACATCAATTATTATAGCCTTTAAACATATTAGCGTACAGCAAAGATCACTTTGTTCCTTTGTGTTAGTGAGGATGATCAAATAAATATCGTGATGGTCAACTGATGATTATTTTCATTATGATTTGAGATGATTTCTTCACAAATAATCGGTTGAATTAAAAATGTCAGATAATTGTGAAATGTGTACTTTTTTATACATGTTTCTATTATCAATCTATTTTTTTATTTCATGTTTTGTAACTTTTAATGTTATTAAAGCTTTTCATTCAGCTCTCAATTTGTCATTGTTAAATTGCTGACTTGCTTTTTCTCTTTTCTGCAGTTTCTATGAAACTCACTCGTTCTTTCATCTCATCTGTGAACTATTTAACCCTTGTGTTGCCTTCGGGTCATTTTGACCCGATTCAATATTTAATGTCGGTGTTCTTTCGGGAGTCAACAAACAAACATAAAGTACCTCACACTTAAACTTGGAAAACAATATTAATTCTAATAATTTTCTGGAGATTTTAATAGCTGGGGTCATATTGACCTCAAGGGTAAAATATGTTAGAAAATATAAAGGTAACAGGAGGGTTAAACATTGAATCGGGTCAAATTGACCCGAAGGCAACACAAGGGTTAAGTTTGATTTATTGATTATTAGTACTTAAGGAACTTTTTTATTTCAACATTTCTGTTCTATACCTCTGATAAATAATCCGAAACTAAAATTACTAAAGAGTTTTAATCAGGAAAACAACCTAATAATCTATTAAAATATGATATATTACTATTTAAATAGTTCAAATGAGCTCCAAGTGGAACTGAAACGGTCTCACACAGTAAACCAGCAATCATAATATATATTCATAAAATAGGAGAACACTCTACATTCAGTACTTTTCATTTCCAGTGGATTTTGCAGAATATATATCCATACTTTGACTAAGTCCAATGTAACTGAGTATTCTTACAGCCCTGATGAAAATGTCCTCCATCACGGCATGCTGTATATTAAACGGAAAACAGACGACTTTTAAATCGGTTAGAAAACTGATTGTATGGCGTGCAAATGAAGTAAAAGAGTTATTGCAGTTGTGATAATTGCCTCATCTGTACTGTGTCTTTATCAACAGAAGCATGAAAAGGGATTCATAAGCTTTCATGAGCTTGACACTCGGGTCACTGCAGCTTAACTCTGGCACCGCGGTAATTTCAGGGTGCCGTCACGAAGGCTGACATGACATGCTCCTTCAGAACTACATTAAAAGTGATAAACTGATGATTGTTCAGCCCTTAGAACGCTCCGCCGCAACACAGCTGCTCCATCAAAGACGCTTTTATCCCTGAATACGGCAATTTGTCTGGGCAGCTTCGGAGGAGGGGCGGTTCCCGTGCCACGTAATGGCAGAACGGTAAAAATAAGGATATCACAGCGGAAGAGACGCGACGAACCGGACGAGGATTCTGCATCCCACTTACTGTACGTTCAATATCCCTCGTAAGGGCACAATCGTGTATGAATGTTCTGGCCATGAAACAGATTTGGAGGCAAATTGAACTTTCACAACGGAAAACAAGAAGAAAAAAAACCTTACCGGCAAATTCATTGAAGTGATTGCCAATATCGAAGGCCTGGTAGTTGTAATCGGCGTACTCGTAGTCAATGAATTTCACCATTCCTTGATGGAGGAGAGGGAGATGTGGGGGGGAGGAAAAGAAGCAGTGGTTACCAAGACAACAAGAAGAACACATCTTAGGTATGGTTTTTATTCAAAGTACGGAAACCTTGTGGGAGTCAAAAGCACAAGGAGTCTCTTTTGACTGAGAGACATCCTTGTAGAAATATGCCGTGGAAAGAAAAATCACAATGATGAAAAAAAGAAAGAAAGGATGCCGCAAAGACGTTTACAATATTTTTTTTAATGGGGGGCGCAGAGGTCTGCCTTTGTGCGTCGATACTCGGGGCGAGCGGCGTTCGTTAAAAGCCGTTGAAAAGAAAAACGCCTGCGTCGTTATTGGCATTAGCTTCGATGACGAGACGGAGGCCCTTCACCCCGCCACGATTCAGAAGAGTTTAGCGCGAGTCGGTCGTGGAGGTTCTTCAGTTCAGCCTTTTAGTCGGCCGCCCTTCTGGGTCCTTTCTGGATAGCGTGCGCTGGCGTTGCCGGTTCCTCACCCTCTTTGTGGTTGTAGATGATGTTTTTGGTCAGCAGGTCGTTGTGGCAGAGGACGGTCGGCGAGTCCACCTGCGAGAGGCATCTCTTCAGGGACTCCAGTTCGACCGACAGGGTCTCGAAGCTCGGCACCTCTTGGGGAGCCGCGGCACTGGAAGAGGCACAAGAAACCGCGTCACTCGGGGTTCTTTCGGTCCAGTTCAATGCTCCCGAGGAAGACGACCTTAGTGCCAATGCCTCAGCTTTTAGTTTGGATCAATACATTAAAAACACGTCACGTGATCTTTGTTAGTTTGTTATCTTAACACATCATTGCGTCATCGTTATTGAGCAAATATCCCAACGCAGTCATACAAACATGTCATCCTAAAATACGTACGTAGCCACAGTGGCTGATTGTACTGTGAAGTATTGACTTTGGCACATGATGATGTTTTAAACAAATAAATAATTTGACTTTGAACTCCTTATTTAACTTTTATTTTGAAGATTCACCCTTTTTTATTGGTGAGTGTAATCCGGATTGTTCCATCTGAGACCTGCCTTTGTTGGCGTTTCGCGAGGATACTGTAATTAAAATATAATTTCGTGAAAGTACAGAATATATTATCAGCAAAATGTATTCAAGGTGTCAAAAGTAAAAGAATAATCCCCTTTTTTCACATTCTTAAATTTAATATTTTGGGAATATACGACTGATGCATTAATGTGGAAATCATATTCTGCTGTTGTTGTTTAGCTGGAGCTAATTTAAACCTGTAACAAGAGTTTTGTTTGCATGTCAAACTAATTATATTTGCATGTAAAAACATTTTTAACACTTAAAAGTAGCGAGAAATACATGTGTACGATTGAGTAAGCCTCATTGCAAAGTGGAACTATTTCTAAATGTTATTGGTAACACATCGTGACTCGACTACTTTAAGGGATCGTACTCCCTAAAATAATCTGAATCGTGTGTTCCGAGTCACGTTGACTTCAGAGGGAGAAAAACACGCTTCACGCTAATTCTCAAATCTTTAGAAATATTGGGTCTTCACAAATCCTCTCCAGAGCGTGGAGAGCTTCACTAAATGGCCCGGTGGTCCGGGGGGGAGAGTGCAGCTATGTTTAAAAAATAAAAATAAATCTCTCAAATTCCTTCCTCTTCTTCCCAGGAGCGACATGTTTGTAAACCGAAGCCGTCGACCGAGCCTCCTCGAGAGGTCACGTGCCTCCTTCTCACTCCCTCGATCAAGGAAGCCACTAATGTCCTTGGATGTCGGTGCAAAAAAATACAAAATACAAAATGCACCTGGAAGAAAAATGCCGCCAGCATCCAACGCCGGCTAATTAATTGTTCCTTTTTTTGTGTGTCCCCCATGATAAAGAGGGCTAGCTGCCAACGGTGTAAATGAAACACCGGCTATTTCATTGGCGGAGGGGAACAAACAGATGCTCCGGTAACACACACACACACACACACTCACACACACTCGTGAGATGTAAAGCGTTAACACCGTGAGATATATTAATTGTTGTTTCCCTGCAGAAAAATAAACGAAACACACACAAAAATATATATCTGCTTGAGTTTTGACCTTTTTAATATCTCATTAAAAACTGAAACGGTGCAAATAACTTCATTCCAAATAGCAAATCTCGGTCCTAGAAAAAAACTGTCAAGAGATTTCTGTTGCAAAAAAAAAATTACAAATAATCTTCCCTCTCTGACATGCATAATTTATCAACCTCCTCTCTATGTGAATTCTTTTTTAAACCACAGTTGAAGGGTGAATCGCCCTGATTCCTTTTCAACCCGTCCGTTGCGTTAAGCTAACGCAACCACAGAAAACCTCCGTGACTCGGGGAGTCAAGAAGCTAAAAAGCGACTTTAAATGGAAACCTGTCGTCTTGCCATCAGATCTTTTCCTCTCTCTCTCTCTTCTCACGGAGGAATAGTTCGTCGAGTGCGTTCGCCTCCTGCTTCTCGTCAACTCTCTGTAAAGGTAATTAGTGGAGTTTCCTCCTCTGGCGCCCGCTTCCTTATCAATGTGCCGTATTTACATATGATTTCAAACACCAGCCGAGCATTTTTTTTTCTTTCTCTCTTTTTTATGCCATTCGCGGGCGTGTAAACGGAAGACGTGGCGGGGGGTCTTCGGGAGAAGAAGAGGTTGCGCTCTTGCCTTCCATTTGCCTTTTCTCTCTTTTCTCTCCCATCTCTGACTTCTCCTCTCCGAACCCTCGCAGCTGCTGCAGCCTCTCTACCCCCCCCCCCCCCCCATCTCTCTCTCTCTCTCCTTCCTGGTATCTGTCTCTCTCGCTCTCTGTGCACAGCGGGTGGCTTGAGAGCTGAAGACCTCCTCTGCAGGTGCAGCCTCTTCCTGCTCTCTCTCGCTCTCTCCCTCCCTCTCTCTCTCTCTCTGCCTTTCTTTTACCATTTCCTCTGAACATATCATTCATACCAGCACTCGTACATTCTCAAGTATAAAATTTCCTCTGATGCCTGTTTCAAAGCTTCTGCTGTGTGTGTGTGTGTGTGTGTGTGTGTGTTCCAGAAACAAGTGTATATGCAAAGCGATTAAATCTGATCTCTATCTATCTTATAAATTATACCGTGGAGTTTCACTTTATTGACTTTTTTTCCATCCTAAGTATTGGTATGTTTTCTTGGTCATGTCTTCCCTCCCTCCGCCACACAGTGTCTCACAGTGTAGCGCCATCTACTGGTGGTCTGAGGGCGGTGCAGCCGGCGCCCGGAGGCCGACATGACAGCGAGTAAAGTCCCGGTTCTTCCATAATATCAGAACTTTTGGTGTCTTAAATTGATCCGGTGTTTCTCATAAAGAATCCGTTTGGCATCATTTCCTCCAGGAGCAAAAATAAATGTATTTATTATTAAATAAATACTTTAATAGACTTAAAAAGAGAGTTAAGTCACTCTGAGAGTTCTCTTCACTCGCTTGTGGGACTTTAGTCTCTGAATCCAGAAAGCTTTCCTCCTCATCACGGAGCTCTCCTCCTCCTCCTCCCCTCCTCCTCCTCTTTCTTTCCTCCTGCTCCTCTTCTCCTCCTCCCTTCTCCCCCTCCTCCTCCTCTTTCTTTCCTCCTGCTCCTCTTCTCCTCCTCCCTTCTCCCCCTCCTCCTCCTCTTGTCATCCACCTCCTCTTCCTCTCCTCCTCCTCCTTCCCTCCTCCCTCCTCTCCTCCTTCTCATTCCTCCTCTCCTCCTCCTCCTCTTGTCATCCGCCTCCTCCTCCTTCTCTTTCTTTAACGGATGACTTGGAAGCTCACATACAGAAACTCCTGTGCCGAAAATATATATATATCATCGGTGGAAAAGCAGCTGCTGAAAAGATAAAGACGTGGAACGTGTTTCTGGTTTCTATCAAACGGAAGAACGCAAAACAAACTATCTGGATAGATAAGCGTTTAAAGCCGAGCTCATTGATATACGGCTCTCTTCTCTCGCTTCATTTAAACCCTCTCCTGATTGGACGGTTGACCATCCACTAGGACACGCCCCCTTCACATCCCTTAGTTACTGTTACTTACGTGCAATTTCCAATAATTAAAAGGTGGCAGACAACGACAACGTGTTCTTGATTTCACACAAAAAGGTAGAACATTTTAAAAAACAAACTTCTAACTTCCTGTTGACCATCAGCTGTAGCTCGCCGACCAATGGAGCGACAGCTAGCTGCTAGCCGACCAATGGAGCGACAGCTAGCTGCTAGCCGACATTTGGAGCCAACGTTAGCTCCATGAGTTTAATCTACAGATTACGTTTTAATGCTGGCATGTGGCTCTTTTTTAAATTCACGAATCAATAATCAAACATTTTGTGAAATCTCGGTGTATAATATGAAAAAGTGATAAAATGTCGTATTTAAACTAACAATGAGAATTCCAAAACAGAGTATTTAACCTTAAATGACAAATGAATTAGAGACAATAGTTTAGATTAAAAGAATTTAAATTTTATTTTTACGTAATATTTTTATGTAAAATTAGTATAAGTATGAAATATCGAATGCCGGCTTATATTTTAAAGCGTCCTTTTAAAAGAGTATTAATTAATTAAAACTCAGCGTAAATGAACATATGAATATAACTAATTTCCATGACTTTTCCAAAACTTTTGGTTTATTTCTTTATCTTTCTAAACCTGGAAATAAACATTTAAAAATTCCTGGATTTTTTTAGACTTCCATGTGACTTCCATGAATCACTTCTTTTTTGCCCTTTTTGAGCCTCCACCCCCCTCAGCCCATTTGGAGACCCCAAATGGGCTGAGGGGGGGGGGTCTGCCCATCTGAAGGCCCCCCCCCCCACCTCGGGCATCCCAACACACATGGAGGGGGTGTCGTACCTCTTCGTGCGGCCGCTGCTGAAGCCGCTCTGCGCCAGGGTCAGAAAGTGGGACATCTTGGTCCAGAGAAACGGTTCGACGGGCGGGCCGCATTTGGGCTGGATGGCGTGGATTCTCCCCATCTCCGCTGCAATCAATCTGCGGAGAGAGAGAGATGTTTTTTCTCTCGGTGATCTGTTATTGCACAAACAACCATGAGGGGAGTAGAAACACGACTCCCTTTCCATTTAGCGCTCTTATCTTGTTCTTCTTTCTTTAAAAAAAGAAGAAGGGGGTCTTGTTCTACTCGTGACCTTTTGGCTCCTCGTTCTCAAGGCTTCTTAACACGCGGTTGTCTGGTATCCCCCACAGAGGCTATCGGGGGTGATTGGTGCGTCGGTGGAGCCTCGGCTGTGTTGCGTCCTACTCGTCCTGCGGGGAGAATAGTGGCGCTGCTCTGTTATCGCAAGGGTGATGAATGAACCGGGGGGGGGGCACGACTTAACATGGCTCCACAGAAAAAGGAGAAAAAAAACACCTGCGTCAGCACAATTGAGACACTCAAAACACACACACGCGATCCGACAATCATTAACTTTTCCCTGAGAAAACATGAGTGGTCAAGGTTTGACCACAACATGGAGCTGCAGTTAGCTATCAGCTTAAATAATAAATATATGATATTAATGGTATTGAATTGAAGCATTCATATGATATGCAACATCGGTTACCGTTTTAACTTTTTACATTACAAATTATTAAATATAGTCTTGTTAAATAATTCAACAATATTATGCAATAATACATGAAATACATAATTCAATCAGAATAAAGGGTTCAAATGTGTCCAACTTTATATTTGAATAAAACTATATATTTTAATAATAATTTATATATATAGAAAAATATATATTTTAATAAAATATTATTATATATATTATAGATATGTTTTAATATATATTTTCATAGAATTAGATATTTTAATGCATTAATAAAATATATATTTTATAATTTATATATATTTTATTAAAATATATATTTTTCTATATATATATCTATATATTTTTATTAAAATATATTTATTTTAAGGCAGTCTCTCTATTCTTAATAGAGTGATTCTATAACCTGTATGATTTCTATAGATTGTATTCATTCATGTTTAATTCTTTTATAACAATCGTTCTCTTAGGCACTCTATAAAGTCTTATTTTTGTTTTGAATGAGAGTTCTCCACAGGACTGTGATATAAATGCACTTTGGTGTAATAAACAGCGGAGCCTGTGGGACCTGTAGATGGAGGGCTGCCGCAGCAGCTCGTCTTCCAGCACCGTCCCTCTCACAAACTCGTAGCAGATGCCGTTCTGGAAGCTGCAGTAGATCTGCGGGCCGCAGCCGTGGCTGTGGAACACCTGCAGCATCTCCACCTCGCGGTCCCTGTTCACGTAGAGCTCCGTCATCTTGCCGTGCAGACGCACCAGGACGCAGCCGGGCTCCTGGAGGGAGGCCACGTAGCAGCCGATCAGCTGGTTGGTGATCCCTTCTGTGAACGTCTGGAAGGACAGGCAGTTACATTTAATTAAAAATGAACTCAATTACATTGAGTTGGAAGAGAGGAGGAAAAATGACGGTCGTAGTTCATTTCTGGGGTTGTGCTTTACTTTTGTTTTCCCGTTTTATTTTGACACTCACCTCTTCAGGCCACTCCACTTCCTGCCTCTGTGTGAACTTCTCCCGCCAGTTTTGATTGGCTGCCTCGCCCTGATTAGTTTCACCTGAGACTCGTTAGCCCCCCCCCCCCCCCCACACACACACACCCACCTGGTCTCACTGCCTCAATTAGTCTTAAAAGTAGCCTGTAACCAATGAAGGATTTCAAATGTCTTTAGTATAAATAAATAAATGGATGAATAAATAAAGGAATCAATAAATAAATGCTTAAATAAATGAATAAATAAATACAGGAATTTATAAATAAATGCTTAAATAAATATATAAATGAATAAATAAATAAAGGAATCAATAAATAAATGCTTAAATAAATGAATAAATAAATACAGGAATTTATAAATAAATGCTTAAATAAATATATAAATGAATAAATAAATACAGGAATTTATAAATAAATGCTTAAATAAATTTACAAATTAATAAATAAATACAGGAATATATAAATAAATGCTTAAATACATGTTTAAATGAATAAATAAATACAGGAATGTATAAATAAATGCTTAAATAAATGTATAAATCAATACAGGAATAAGTACAATATAAGTTATACCAAAACAGGACATTATTAAATAAATCTATTTCTACATTTCTGTATTTCTTCATTTATTTATGTCTCTATTTATGTGTCCACACATATTTAAGCATTTATTTATGTGACATTTATGTGTCCTTATATGCAAATGAGCATTTATTTATTTATTCTTGTATTTATTCATGCATTTATTTGTTTATACTTAAGACATTTGAAGTCCTCCATAGTAACCATGGAAGTAAATGTACAATAGAAAGTACAATTTGGTTCTTAAATGAAGTATTGAGTAACATTAAAACACCAAAGTGTACTTGGTCACATTGTATTTTTGAGAATTAGTTGTTTATTATTGTCATAATTAAGCTACATCTATTGATTATTCAGACATTAAAGGTTAATATGACATATTTAAAGATAACCTGAGTTAAATAATTAAATCAACAATGTTATGAAACATTATTACACATTGTTTTCATAATTTGATGCAATAATACATGAAATACATAATTCAATCAGTATAAAGGATTCAAATGTGTCCAACTTTATATTTAATTAAAATATGTATATATTGTATTGAAATATATATATATATATTTTATTGATATATATAAAAATATATTAATATGTATATATTTTATTAAAACATATACATGTAATTTAATATATATATATAGGTCCCCTAAGGTCTCGGGTTAACCTGTCCTCTTAGGTTTTTGCAAGGTTGACGTATTTGTGAAGGCCGGTAACCGGGAAGTAAGCTTCGCACTGGTTCCCTCGACAAATATGTTTTTATAACATTGCAGAAAATAAGATCCGTTATGTTTTTACAGAAAGATAATCTTCACAAATGAACACCAATTTGATCTCTTTTTTTCAGTGTGGGTGCAATCACCAGAAGTAAAAAGTGAATACGAGGCACCGCGTCTACAAGTAAACACATTTAAATTAATTTAGCAATTTGTCCGCGACAGACTTTTTTAAAAGAAGCTGCAAAGGCTTACAAATTGAAGAGGGCTGTCGGGTTTAATATCTCTTCAGCTCGTGTCAACCAAAGACCTCATTCCAGGCTTTCAATCAAAAAAACATTCAAAAAGAGTCACTTCTAGGTTTCATGACTCGCTCCGGCTGCACTTTATTACATATTTGTGACTTCAATCTGAGCCCAGAAGGGTCCCGATGTTGACCTCATGTGTCAACAAATGTATTCTGCACAAAGATAAATGTAAAATGAAATAGACGCCGGTAAATGTAACAGTGATGACGGACGTGGCGCTTGCTATGGAGGACTTAAAATGACTTAAGTATAAATGTATAAATGCATGAATAAATACAAGAATAAATAAATAAATGCTTAAATAAATGTATAAATAAATAAATAAATACAAGAATAAATGTATAAATACAGAAATAAATACAGGAATGAATAAATATAAGTTGTAACTCAACAGGACATCATTAAATAAATGTATTTCTACATTTCTGTATTTCTTCATTTATTTATATCTCTATTTATGTGTCCACATGTATTTCTTCATTTATTTATGTGTGATATTTATGTGTCCGTATATTCAAATGAGCTGGGCGGTCCGAACCTCATTGTTGAACAGGATTGGTCAAGTCGGGGAGCAAGACAGAAGCAATCGATCCCTAGCACTTGGACCTGTAGACGAACAGTGTTTATAATGCATTCTTGTCTGTACATTCTAAATACTATTGTTGTTGAGTCACGGAATGTAATTTAAGGATGTTTTCAGCCGAGAAGTTAGTAGTTTAAGCATCAAATCTGTGGTCGGTTTGTCGAGATTCAGCCTAATAAGGATATGCGACGGAGATTTCAGGTTCTGCTCGCGGGACCTCTGAGCTCCGGGCGCCTGTGTGGCCGCCGAGAGAAGCCTGATCTCGGCAGGACTTTTTGAAATGCTCCGCTGGCTCTGACGTCTCCGTAGCGGCTAAACATGAGATATAATTAGGTTTTGGAGGATCTAAAGAGCACAAAGAGTTTATTATTTATTAAAAGATAACGTTACGTCAATTTGACTGAGGGTTAAGATTCATAACTTCATATTGTAGCGACCCTGGGTCAGAAAAGCTACGAGACGTTGTATAGTTATTACCGTTTATTCGTAGCCTACGCCAAACAACAGTGAACACCGCAACACATTCTACTCCACTGTAAAGTATTTTACAGTGAATAATTGGAGTAAATTCATGAGCAAGAACAGTTGATGTGGTGACGTCACAAGACCAGAAAGACCGTCCTGCGTCCTCGAGAGTCTGGACTCCCAAAACCAGACTCCCAAGACCAGACTCACAAGAAAACACGAGTCTGTACTCAGTGTACTTGGAAATGATAAACGGCTGAAGTCAAAAAGCTGTCTCGGCTAACTTCTGCTAGCGGTTAGCTGAGCGAGCCAACTTCAGCTTCATGTGCCAGGCAGAAGTAGTAGAGCACAACACATCAGGTGCATTACACTCCTGTGACCAATCATGCTTTAGACAGAGGTTCGGACCGCCCCAGCTCATTTGAATATACGGACACGTAAATGTCACACATAAATAAATGAAGAAATACGTGTGGACACGTAAATAGAGAAATAAATAAATGAAGAAATACAGAAATGTAGAGATATATTTATTTAATGATGTCCTGTTGATTTATAACTTATATTTATTAATTCCTATATTTATTTATACATTTATTTAAGCATTTATTTATACATTTATTTATGCATTTATTCCTATATTTATTCATGCATTTATTTATTTATACTTAAGTCATTTTGAGTCCTCCATAGCTTGCAGCCTGAACTAGTTAAACATCACACTTCCAGCCTGTGCTGCCCCGTGTGTGTGTGTGTGTGTACACAACAATACCACAGTGACCACTGTTTGCCTTGCGAAGGCCCCGCGGGACATTTGTTGTGGTTCGGCGGTTTTCTCCGAGCCTCTCATTCTCCGCCACAGTCCCCGTGGCGTCCTCTGAACCTCGGAGGTCTCTGCTACACACTGAGTGTGTGTGGTTTTTTTTTATCCATCTAGATGGAAAGTGAACAAACACGTCCACCTTGACATCGGATCAAGCATTTATACGTCGGGTGAAGAGCCACTCGGATACTTTCCGATGGCTTTGACGTTATCGAACTCCCGGTTTCTCCAATCCGCACATATTATTTTTTTTCCCATGAAGTTTTTTCTTCCAATTTTTAATTAATAAGATGAGCGTTAAAAGAAGGCATATTTGTTTTCTTCCTTTACATACGTTCAAATTATTCATTTTAATTAACCCTTTGACATTGTCTCGTCGCTTTTCTTTTGTCTCGTTTTCCCTTTTTTTGTTTTTAATTTCTTTTGAACGTTAAAGTGCATGTTTAAAGCAATTAAATTGCCTTGAATTTTTTTTTTAAACACAAAAACAAGAGCAGAGGTGAAACATAAGATATGACAAAGTAGTTAGAAAAAAGAAAAAACACACAAACAAGAGCAAAGGTGAAACATAAGATATGACAAAGTAGTTTTTAAAAAAATATACAAAATAAACTCACAAACAAGACAAGTTTAAAGCGCAGGTGTAACGGGAAATCTATGTCCTTGCTCCCGGTACAGTGTGACTTTTCAGATGAACACAGTATCGTCATTGGGTCTGACACATCGAGTCCTTTGTGTACACGACTGGACCTGGTGTAGATTGAGAGGTCACCCACCCAATACGCTGTCACCTAACAAACATAAACCCTATTTCTCTGAAAGATTGGACCTTGTGTTTGCACATGGGACCAGAATGGGATTATCCAGTTCTGAACAGATTCTCTGACAACAATACACATCTGTTCCCAGGGTTGACATCATAAAAAAAACATCTTCTTCTTTTGTCCAGTTTACCTTGGGGTTTCTTCCCTTTTTTTATACGCAAGACATGACCACTGCTTTCTATTACAAAGCATATGGATGGCGACGTATTTTTTTGGTCATTTTCAACAAATCCAAAGAAAAGATCGGAACCAACAACGTGTTATTCTGCCTCTCTTTCCTCGGCAACAAAGGTCGTTGGCATTATTCCACGTCTGTAACCATTGGATGAGTTGAATATCTCATTTGTACGTTTTTATTAGTCTTGCGTTTCGTTCGCACTTTGTAGCTAACGTAGAAGTTATTGGTTAGTTTTAGGCTTCAAAAATACTTGATTACGGTAAAAAAATATCTATACCTCCTTGTTGTACTACGTCAAAGGCAAACACATTTACATCTATTGTATATTTGGGTTTGCAGAAATGCACAATGCCAAAAATAAATCTGGCCAACTGGTTTCTACTAAAGAAATGAACAAAAACGCTTATTTAAAAAAAAGGCTAAATATTGTCCGAAAAATACTTGCCATTGTCTTATTTGGCAAATATGACTGAAGAAAATAGAGCGCTTGCTGGTTAACCATTGTTAGCAGCAGAGTTGTTGAGTTAGTGAATATTTAGAGCAATATGAAGCTGGACATGTTTCTTTATGACATAGAAACTCTATATATGAATATAGAGCATTTCTACTCATGGAAAAAACTGATTGTGTTGTTTTAACTGACCTTTCCAATAAAATTATTCAAACAAGACAACAACAACTACATCCTGAACAACTACTAAAAGGAAGGATAGCATGCTCTTTAAGTAAGAGAACACATGTGGTACTATGGGGTGGCTGGAGAATGCACGCTGTTCAGTTTTATATTGCAGCAATCTGCAGTTTTGTAAAATACTCCTTCGATAATATTAAAGCCAGTTCACGAAGGTTTATGAAGGATCTTTCCTAAGCAGCCATGAGGGGAAATCGCACAGTGGAACGGCTCAAATTGCAGTAACTCAAAAGGGTGAAAGAACATGGAATTTATTTGTATATGAGGACTAAAACCTCGTTGTGAGTCTACACTTTTAACAATTTGGATGTTTTTTGAAAATGAACGCAGGGAGAAAAGTTTGACCGTTGCGACGTCTCGTCTTCTATTTCATCCACGCAGCACTTTTTCTGAAGGCGCTTAACAAACACAATTGTAAGGACATATTTGCAAATGTCAAAGCAACACCTCTTGTCATGTGACATATCAATCTGACATTCAACCTCTGAATTAGAACCACAGTCCAACCCCGTCCCTCACTAAATTACATTCTCATGCTACTATTATGCATTCTCAATTTCGCTTTTAGGGATTAATTTTTTTAAACAGATATAAACATGTGGTCAACTTTTTTTTTTTTTTTTAAACTGGTTTGGCTTCAGACACAGATTTAAATAAGTGATACATTTTGGTGACACCCAGGACATAAACATCTCTCTGAGGTTAAAGTCCGGAGTCAGATTGACCTGTCGACCACCAAAAGCTATAAAGACTATCCCTAGAAACCTATTTGAGATACGTCAAAAACAAAACTTCTAAAACTCCACCCTCATTTTAACACCTGACATTCAAGCCGCTGGTCATTTTAATCATCTACCCCCTCCCCTCCAAACCCTGAACCTGGCTTCCACTTTCCGACGTTAAGAAATCCCCCGCTAACTGACACGTCACTCTCCCAATGCTCCCTGACCCTAATCTCCCCCTCAGATATTAATGAATCACTGTCTGGCCTGGAGACCTGGACCTCATCCCTTTCACTTTAGTCATGGCTTGTCTCCTCCTCCCTATCATCAACCCTGTCTACTGGCCGTGTCCTCAAAAGGCCTGGCCTTGACCCAGTCAACCCAACAACTACAGACCCATCTCCAATCTTTCTTTTCTGTCTTAAAATACTGGAACGCACCAACTAAAACCAACAAATGTGTATGAACCCTTTCAATCCGGATTTGGATCTCAAACAGCACAGAACCCGCTCTGATCAAAGTCACCAACAACCTCCATACTCTCCTCTGATGACCACTCCCTCAGCATCCTAGTACTACTGGACTACAATCCACCACCCCATCTCTTCCTGAGCCGTATCCTGGTTCAACCTCTCTCCCTGCCAACAGTTAATGAGATCAATAAATTAAAATCAGACACAGAACCAGTCCCTCAAGGTGTGTTACTCGGCCCCCTCCTCATCTCCATGTCCACTGCTATGCTGACGACACCAAGCTCTACATCTACATGTAACGCTTGTTTTTACGGTACACGGTATTCTGTCAGGGCGAATGACGTAGATGGAAAGTTACGTTTCATTGAAAAACGAGTACAACAACTGAGAAGCTCCACGATAGGGTGGGCAAGAAGGGGGCAGGAAGGGGGCAGCAAGGAGACAAGAAGGGGGCAGCAAGAAGGAGACAAGAAGGGGGAAAGAAGGGGTCAGGAAGGGGTCGTGAAGGGGTCGATCAAACACAGGATGCTTATCGAGATGACCCAAGTCCGTGTACCCTGGGAAACCAAAAGTAAGCATCGACTTTGTGCTTGTTTCAAAATGTTATCGAGTTACGCTTTCAAGCAATGTTAAAAGTCCGCTCAGGGCAGTTGTTGTTTATTTAGGGTTACATTATGTTTAATTTGTTACGTAACTTTATTATTTCCAATAAAAATGCATCTTTCCTCTAACCTTAACCGAATAGATTTGTTGCTTAAACCTTACCAATTGTACCATCTTTAACCGTTTGGCATTCTGTGAAATGACATTCAACGTAGGGCAGAAACACACAATAACGGCCACATTTAGACCCTTAACGGTCGCCTTCACGGTCGTCGTTGAATCCCTTCGACGCAAAAAAAACCCCCGTTCACTTGCCTTCATCTGAATGTCCGTCGGCTTCCAATGAGGACGCAGTCTGCTTAGGAGCTCCAGGATTCCTCTCCGAGGTTCGCGCTCATCGATTTGGAGGTCCACGTGGAGAAGCGGATTCCGACCGTTCATTTTCAACGGGAAAGCCGACGTGAAGATTTCGCCCCTTCGGGGAAAAAAAAGTTTTAAGGGTCTAGAACCACTTGTTCAGAAACTTTTGGACCAAAGTCCCACTCTGTTGGAAGACCATCAAAACATCCTCCGATGTGGGTTCGAAACAAGGCAAACAATCTA
>NC_079393.1:4245272-4342772 GCF_029220125.1 Pseudoliparis swirei | reverse complement strand
GCCGGCCAATATGCCATCCCTATGTATGTTCTCCTGTGAGCCCCTTGCCTCCCCACTATAATTTCCACCGACATTTTGTGTGCAAATGCAGTAATAGACACATTTATCACATCAAAAGGGATTCAATTTTCTTTTCAATCATCCACCGGTATGAATAGCGCCGCATCCTCTGCGGCCAACAATGAGGGGCCATTACCGGCGAAGCCAAAAGAGACGGCGGCGTTTCGGCGTCGCATCCGAGGCGGGGAAATAAAAAAAAGTGTGTCAAACTGTTTGCTGACGCCGACATTTGTTCTAGGAAATAGAGACAGCTTTCAGACAGGTTAGTACCCAATTTTATTGTCAGACAAATGTCTTTTTTTGTTTGTTTGGGGGGCCCCGCGGTAATCATTGGGCTCAGACGCCGGTGTTCCTCAACAGATAAGCCTGCAGTTAGTCCATTTAATACTCTAACTCTCATGTCAGTAACAGATCGCCGAGTCCAGACATGACACCCGCTGTCTCCTCATTACGGGGGAGAGGGTGACATGCAGGATTTCAGGCCTCGGGCCCTCGGGAGGGGGAGTAGGGGGAGTAGGGGGCTCGGAGGCGCTGATTGCCCCCCGAGACATTGTTGATTTACACGGGGAGAGAAAATACCGCCATTAATTGTTCCTTTTGTGCCGACAGAGGTCAGAGATGTGGATATTTTCTGTCAGAAAAGGGGTGGTGCTGTGGCCATTACTGTACGTCACCTTAACGGATGTTTACCGCCGCTGTTCAGGCCGATGTTGAAGCCGGAGCTTCTTCCAGTGTGGAGAGTTTTGCTCAGAATTAATAGCCCAAAATAAACATGCTTTCTTGTATAGCACGCCATATTACTAATTTAGCCAAATACTTGATTCATGTCATGATAAGTCACGGATGTCGCAGAGAGAGGACCCAAATGCCGACATATTCTGCAAAAAAGAATATTTACTTTCCAACTACTAACAGGACGACAAACACGCGGACCAAACAGTACGAAGCCACACTGGGAAAGAGACGAACAGGGTTTACATACACAGGCAGGCGGAGGTGATTGGACAACGGGGAACGAGACACAGGTGAACACAATGAGGGCGGGGCCAGCAATCACACAGAAGGAAACAATCAGGGCCAGGGCAGACAATCACAGGGAGACAGACGACACAAGGACTTCAAAACAAGACACAAAACGAGACACAAACTCCAGATCATGACAATTCATGTTCAACATCCTAATGTATTTAGAAATATAAAGTCTCTTAGAAAGTTTTTGACTTCTTTTTTAGCAACATATAAAGTGGTTTCATTTTTAATCAATGAACTATTCTGTTTTTTAACGTCACTGAAAATGTGTTAATTCTAATTACTGTATATATTTTTTCCCTTTAAATGTTTTTACTGTTATAAATACGTATTTTTAACAGTTAAATAGTTTTGTACGTTTTTTACGCCTCTGAGTTTGATTCTTTCACAATATCACGACTATTTCTGGGTTTAGATCAACTTTATAGCAGCTACAGCACCAATGATCCTCAGAAATAGGCCCTAGAAGTTATGCTAAATTGTGTGTGTGTGTGTGTGTGTGTGTGTGGTTAGTGTGTGTGTGTGGGGGGGGGGGGAGTATAGTATTTACAACGCTAATTATTTGTATATGTAAATGTCACCAAGAATTCACAAAAATACAAAAGAAAAACATTAATGTGTGCTCTGAGGAAAATATGACTACCATATAAATATATTAAATTCAGATGTATAATGGCAGGAGGCGATGAGTAAAGGTAAACTTTGGATTGTTAAAGCCAAATATTTAGAGCGGTTTATTTATTGTAATGTAATTGTAATGTCATGTTTCTTGTCTTATTTATTTGGTTGGGCCTCAACATTTTTCAGAAGTGGCCTTTAAGTTGAGAACAGCTGTCGTAAAGAGTCACGACTGTATTAGAGGGTTCAAGAAGACTATTTATACGATTAAAAGCTAACTCGAGTTCTACTTCGATGGACGAGGTTTACGTAGTGTGGCTGGAACGAAATGAAAAACTCCCCACGAAGAAAAAAACTCCCCCATGAGGCCGAGGTGAAAGAACGAGCCACGAAATAAAAGAACGAGCCACGAAATTAATGAACGAGCCACGAAAAAAACTCCTACACTAGGTCGAGGCGAAAGAACGAGCCACGGAATTAAAGAACGAGCAACGAAAAAAACTCCCCCACGAGGTCGAGTTGAAAGAACGAGTCACGAAAAAACTCCCCCACGAGGCCCAAGCTACCCGGTGGCTTTTTATTTATTTAAGTGTAGTGTTTTACAGTTGTGGTCTAGCTATCGAGTCATGTTGGAAGTGAAGGAAATGTACAATCAATCTGGATTTGAGCCGATGCGAACTGAAGGAAAGACAAAGAAAACCAAAGTATTTCTTATTGATGATGCATTGAAGATAATAAATAATGCAGTTTAAAGATGTTTGTGAGGGGGATTTATTTGACTCCCTAATTTATTTTCCACGGGCTCAAATGAGCATCCTCAGATATGATATTTTAAAAAATACAGTCGGACTCTCATCCAGTCACATGTGTTCACGTTCTGTCTTCCCCCATTAAACATGTATCGCATGGGCTCGCGCCTCTGACCTTGGCTCGCTCGCATCACTTCATCTTTGAAATAAAAAGGGATTGCTGGCAATTATAAGCACATTTATTCCATATTCACTTTCATCTGCTAGAGAATTACACAGATCTGCCCCTCAATGCTGCCGTTGGGTCTCTGTTGATGGAGGAGGGGCTGTCAAGTGCCCCATCTAGTTAATACCTACTTGTCCTTAGTCAATATCTACTTGCCTTTAGTTAATACCTACTTGTTCTTAGTTAATATCTACTTGTTCTTAGTTAATATCTACTTGTCCTTAGTCAATATCTACTTGTCCTTAATTAATATCTACTTGTCCTTAGTTAATATCTACTTATCCTTAGTTAATATCTACTTGTCCTTAGTTAATATCTACTTGTGGTTAGTTAATATCTACTTATCCTTCGTTAATATCGACTTGTTCTTAGTTAATATCGACTTGTTCTTAGTTAATATCTACTTGTTCTTAGTTAATATCGACTTGTCCCTAGTCAATATTGACTTGTCCTTAGTCAATATCTACTTGTCCTTAATTAATATTGACTTGTCCTTAGTCAATATCTACTTGTCCTTAATTAATATCTACTTGTTCTTAGTTAATATCGACTTGTCCCTAGTCAATATCTACTTATCCTTAGTTAATATCTACTTGTCCTTAGTTAATATCTACTTGTCCTTAGTTAATATCTACTTGTCCTTAGTTAATATCTACTTGTCCTTAATTAATATCTACTTGTCCTTAGTTAATATCTACTTATCCTTCGTTAATATCTACTTATCCTTAGTTAATATCTACTTGTCCTTAGTTAATATCTACTTATCCTTAGTTAATATCTACTTATCTTTAGTTAATATATACTTGTCCTTCGTTAATATCTACTTATCCTTAGTTAATATCTACTTATCTTTAGTTAATATATACTTGTCCTTTGTTAATATCTACATATCCTTAGTTAATATCTACATATCCTTAGTTAATATATACTTGTCCTTAGTTAATATATACTTATCCTTAGTTAATATCTACTTATCCTTAGTTAATATCTACTTATCCTTCGTTAATATCTACTTATCCTTAGTTAATATCTACTTGTCCTTAGTTAATATCTACTTATCCTTAGTTAATATCTACATATCCTTAGTTAATATATACTTGTCCTTAGTTAATATATACTTATCCTTAGTTAATATCTACTTATCCTTAGTTAATATCTACTTATCCTTCGTTAATATCTACTTATCCTTAGTTAATATATACTTATCCTTAGTTAATATCTACTTGTCCTTAGTTAATATCTACTTATCCTTAGTTAATATCTACTTATCTTTAGTTAATATATACTTATCCTTCGTTAATATATACTTATCCTTAGTTAATATATACTTATCCTTCGTTAATATATACTTATCCTGAGTTAATATATACTTATCCTTAGTTAATATCTACTTGTCCTTCGTTAATATCTACATATCCTTAGTTAATATCTACATATCCTTTGTTAATATCTACTTATCCTTAGTTAATATCTACTTATCCTTATTTAATATCTGCTTATCCTTAGTTAATATCTACTTATCCTTAGTTAATATCTACTTATCCTTATTTAATATCGACTTATCCTTCGTTAATATCTACTTATCCTTAGTTAATATCTACATATCCTTAGTTAATATCTACTTATACTTAGTTAATATCTGCTTATCCTTAGTTAATATCTGCTTATCCTTAGTTAATATCTACATATCCTTAGTTAATATCTACTTATACTTAGTTAATATCTGCTTATCCTTAGTTAATATCTGCTTATACTTAGTTAATATCTGCTTATCCTTAGTTAATATCTGCTTATACTTAGTTAATATCTGCTTATCCTTAGTTAATATCTACTTATCCTTAGTTAATATCTACATATCCTTAGTTAATATCTACTTATACTTAGTTAATATCTGCTTATCCTTAGTTAATATCTGCTTATCCTTAGTTAATATCTGCTTATCCTTAGTTAATATCTGCTTATCCTTAGTTAATATCTGCTTATCCTTAGTTAATATCTGCTTATCCTTAGTTAATATCTACTTATCCTTAGTTAATATCTACATATCCTTAGTTAATATCTACTTATACTTAGTTAATATCTGCTTATCCTTAGTTAATATCTGCTTATACTTAGTTAATATCTGCTTATCCTTAGTTAATATCTGCTTATCCTTAGTTAATATCTGCTTATCCTAAGTTAATATCTGCTTATACTTAGTTAATATCTGCTTATCCTTAGTTAATATCTGCTTATCCTTAGTTAATATCTGCTTATCCTTAGTTAATATCTGCTTATACTTAGTTAATATCTGCTTATCCTTAGTTAATATCTGCTTATACTTAGTTAATATCTGCTTATCCTTAGTTAATATCTACTTATCCTTAGTTAATATCTACATATCCTTAGTTAATATCTACTTATACTTAGTTAATATCTGCTTATCCTTAGTTAATATCTGCTTATACTTAGTTAATATCTGCTTATCCTTAGTTAATATCTGCTTATCCTTAGTTAATATCTGCTTATCCTAAGTTAATATCTGCTTATACTTAGTTAATATCTGCTTATCCTTAGTTAATATCTGCTTATCCTTAGTTAATATCTGCTTATACTTAGTTAATATCTGCTTATCCTTAGTTAATATCTGCTTATCCTTAGTTAATATCTGCTTATCCTAAGTTAATATCTGCTTATCCTTAGTTAATATCTGCTTATCCTTAGTTAATATCTGCTTATCCTTAGTTAATATCTGCTTATCCTTAGTTAATATCTGCTTATCCTTGTCTCTGAGTGCTGCTTAATCTTTAATAGATGAGGAAAAAAATCAATGTTTCCGTGAAATACCGAGAAAGTGGTGAATTTGCAGGAACTAGCGGAACGGGACTAGTATCGTAAACATATACCGAAAACACACACACACACACACAATTAAATACACATCTTAATAAAACACATATTTTGTCTACAAGTGACTCAAACCGAGGAGGCCAGACCAGCCGCTGTTGTAATTTCCCCCGTCACGCTCTATGAAGAGGAGGTGGAGGGCTTGTTTGAGAAGCACTACACACACACACACACACACACACACACACACACACACACACACACACACACACACACACACACACACACACACACACACACACACACACACACACACACACACACACACACACACACCTCCTCTGGCTGTGTGTCGAGCAATTTGCACAGAGACGGTAATGTCGCTGCCGTGTTAGATCGGAGGGCAGCGGCGCGGAACACGGCGAAGGAGTCGAGAGTAAGTCTGGAAGGAAAAATAAAATAAACATTGTGTATTTGAAGGGAACTGTGTACGGCCCAACGAACGTTGTTCAAAACACTCGATGGAAATGTTACCACAGCACCTTGGTGGTGGTGTGTCTGTCTGTGTGTGTGTGTGTGTGTGTGTGTGTGTGTGTGTGTGTGTGTGTGTGTGTGTAAGACATGCAAATGAAAAAGCATATCTTATACTTTCATTCCAGGTGTGTGTGAGGGGGCGGGGTTAGCCAAATGTGGGCGGGACCAAACTGACTGGCCTGGCCGATGTTAAAAATGAAAAATTTAATTAGTAAATAAAAATTAAAAACAACGCGAGGCCAATACAGTCACCAAGTACTGAAGAGTTAGTATAGAGATACTTCACCTAGGAAGTTTAATTTGTATTTCTATTTATGTGAGAGTGCTCATTGAAGTCATCAACTCTATTATATCCTCAAATGTCTCCTCTAAATAAATAAAGTAAAAATAAAAAAGTTTATACATCTTTTTGATTTTTGTAACAGCCACATGAGGAAAAAAAACATACAAAAATGCTTAATAATGTAGCTTAAAATATGTTTTATTTTCAAGATAGTTCTGAGAAAAAAAATGTCAGGAATGTCTATTGCAAAGAAGCTAAATGTTTCCTGGCATTGTATTTAATTTGTTTTTCCAAAAGTATATATCAATAAACTACGGGCTCGTTGTCTTTTAGACTCAAAGATCCTGGTTTCGGGTTAGGTGAGGGAAAGAGAGGGATCTTGGTTTGATATTAATAAGTGAAAAGTGATATAGTCGTGTTCTTAACAACCCAGTCTTTACTTAACCTCCTCTCACCACCACTCTGGCTTCGAGCATTTGCTTCACTTGAAAAAACAATGGCCGCCGCACAAAGCCAGGGCCGTAATTATCCCACGACACTAAATAAATGTTATGTCTGGGAGAACCGAGGTGACACGAGCTTTAATAAAGCACATCCAAGAGGCCGTCCTGGATGTCATGAATGTGAATCTGTTCAAACAAATTAATTAAAGAAAGTTTAAACAACAGAAAAGAAAAACGTCTGAGTCATCCGTCCACTTGTTATTGTTAAGCCGGCAGCTGAGCGTCAAACACAACATCAGAAACAGCAACGCTAATGGTTTTCCTCTTGTATGAAATACCTGTACACACACACACACACACACACACACACACACACACACACAGGTAGAGTCATTTTATTTAAGTCACTGCTGCTGCATTTGTCTCAATTGCATCTAAATACTGAGTCTCTTAAAAAGTAGAAACTAAATGTGTTTGTTTATGGTTTAATGTGAGTTTGTGAATTATATTTTTTTTAAACATTAAAATGCACACAAAAAATCAATGACGATTGAATTTTGGGGAAGAATAAATGTCAAAAATGTGGGGATTTTTTTTACATTTTTTTACAGCCTCTCATATAACATCCGGGCAATTTTAATAACTGTATTGTCCTCACATCCAGAAAACATCCCACAACATGCCACTCAAAAACATAAATACCCCCGCAGACCGAAAAACGTCTCCTGCCAATCTCACACGGTGTCAAACACTCCGACACGTGAAACCCAAAGGCTGCGAATGCTCCGGTCACACGATACGCTGGAGTTACAGGCGAGAGCTGCAGAAGAAGAAGGAAGAAAAAAATACAGTTCTGCAGCCTGGACGTCTGCAGGAGGAGAGAAAAGTCTCTCCACAAATCCTCTGAGACGCTGGCTGGAGAGAGGAGTGTGTGTGTGTGTGTGTGTGTGTGTGTGTGTGTGTGTGTGTGTGTGTGTGTGTGTGTGGTTTGGGGAGGAGGGGAGAACTGGAGGAACTAAATGGAGAAGGCGTGCTGCGGTGGCCTGTTAATGGCAAAGGGGACTCAGTGGACCAGAGGGGAAAGTGTGTGTGTGTGTGTGTGTGTGTGTGTTGCGGAGGGGGTGGGGGGGTTATGATTGCTGGATGATTTGTTGAACAACAGAGCAGTGTGTTACTGGAGGTAGTGAACAAGAGTTCAGGAGATACGGTTGTTCTGTATAAAACGGATGTTTTTTAAAATAGATGCAGGAAAAACGTGTATAATTTGAGTCGAGTGTGTGTATGTGTACTTGTACAGCTATCGTTGTGGGGACCAGTTTAAGTTTTATACCTGCAGAGTGAGGACATTTAGGCGAAGTCCTCACTTTGGGGACCTTCAGAAAACCTGTTTAAGGGTTCAGTCTTGGTTTAAAAGTTCTGGTTAGATTTTGGTGTTGGTTAGGATAAGGGTTGAGTTTAGGATGTGATGATTTAGATCAGGATAAGGGGCACAGGAATCCACGAGTGTCCTCACAAAGAAAGTACAAGATTGTGTGTGTGTGTGTGTGTGTGTGTATGTCTCAAAGCAAAATAAAGTGTGTGCCTGGAATCCACCTATTTGTCTTTATGTGATATATATATATATATATTTATATATATATATATATATATATATATACAGGACTGTCTCAGAAAATTAGAATATTGTGATGAAGTTCTTTATTTTCTGTAATGCAATTAAAAAAACAAAAATGTCATGCATTCTGGATTCATTACAAATCAACTGAAATATTGCAAGCCTTTTATTCTGATTTATTGCTGATTATGGCTTACAGCTTAAGAAAACTCAAATATCCTATCTCTAAATATTAGAATATCATGAAAAAGTATACTAGTGGGGTATTAAACAAATCACTTGAATTGTCTAATTAACTCGAAACACCTGCAAGGGTTTCCTGAGCCTTGACAAACACTCAGCTGTTATAAATCTTTTTTTTTACTTGGTCTGAGGAAATATTAAAATTTTATGAGATAGGATTTTAGAGTTTTCTTAAGCTGTAAGCCATAATCAGCAATATTAAAAGAATAAAAGGCTTGCAATATTTCAGTTGATTTGTAATGAATCCAGAATGCATGACATTTTTGTTTTTTTAATTGCATTACAGAAAATAAAGAACTTTATCACAATATTCTAATTTTCTGAGACAGTCCTGTATATATGTATTGGTTATTATGTGCTCTTGATACCATTTTTTATGAGAACTAATTTGAGAGTTAGCCCATAGAATTAAAGACATTTGGCACTTTTTCAAAAGGGACATTTGAGGTTTGAAGCCTAGTCGATATGTCTTCAAAGATTGAGCATTTTGACACTTTTATGCACATAGTTATGCTTTATTTTTCTGTTTTTTTGAGCCATTGTTGGTAAATATGTATATATATTCAACAACAACAAATCTAAGAAAAACAACAACGGTCACACCCCAATACGACATCTCACTCCCATTAAAGGAGTACCAACGACAGTTCTCCACGCAGTTTATTTTACATCCACTGCATTGGGGTGGCTATAAAAATAAGAAAAACTAAATAATCCCAAAAGTCCAGTCTTTAAAGACAACATCAGTGAGGAGGACAGGAATTTCATAGTTTAAGTTCAGGCTTTGGATCATGTAGATATGATGGTTAAAGATTGAAAGGACTGGAATCAATGATGTCAGCGAGTCCTCAACAAACATGGTTTTTCATGTGTTGCGTTCAAGGCACTTTTTCTCTGCTGGAATTGCCCCAATCCCTAAAGAGCACTAGTCTCTCACTGTATCTCTGTCTGTTTCACTCTCTCTCACATACACACAAAAAAAGGCACTATCAAGACTGCTGCAGCTCAAATATTTAATTACCACATTAACGTATTCCCTTTTCCGCAAAGAGGCTCTCCGTCCAATGAGCACCGACCGAGTTCCACAGTTATTTTACTGAAAGAAGAAAGAAAAAGATGAAAAACGTTAATTTCTGTCGCTGAAAAGTAATCACCATTGTTTGTCTTTGACTCTCACCGGCGTGAAAAATAATAAATTGCAGTCCTGAATACGCTGAAGATGTTATCAAGGACAGAAAGGAGCCTTTTTGAGTCCATTCCGACTCGTGCGGAGCGACCTCCCGTCGTCCCGTCGGGCTCGCACAAATTAAGGTGCACTCAAGCAACAAATTCACGGCAGTCCACGAGGAATTCTGCTGAGCACAAAAGAAAAATGTAGGTTTTGTTTTGGGTTCTGTGAAAGTTACGTTTGTTGTACACTGCATACTGCTTGACTTGGGGTAGCAATAGCACACTTGTCTTTTAGTTGGTCTTGTAGCAAACTAAAAGACAGCAGATTGACACGCAGAAGTTTAAATTATACTTTTTCTTTTGACAAAATTAGCGATATAAAAAAATGGCAGGATAATGTGGAAAGTGGCTCAATGGGATGAAAGACGATACATTATTCTATGGGATTTACATACTGTAATATGGAGAGAAAGAAAGGGTGATTGGTAAGCAATGATACACTCAAAAATATCATTAAATAAAGAAATAATCGACAATGCAGAGGTAATGATGCCAAAACACATTTAAAAAATTGTTCACTGAGTCAATTTTTCAGTGTTTTGTCACAATTATACAATATAATCTAGAAAGTAGATTTAAAACGAAAGCTTCTTATCAAAAGAGTAATTTAAACATGTTTTTTTGAAGCTAAATGATATGACTGGGCTGTGATTGAACACATCAATGCTGGAGTTAATATTGACATTTATTTTCAAAATCAGCATTTGATGGTTGAAATTGGCTCAAAACACCATCTACTGTTTTGAATCCGTCATAATGTTAAAATGCTAATTCTGAGATTTATCTGTCTTTATATTGCATATTATTTATTTACTATTTATTTGTGTTGCAGCTCTAAGTCACACCCCGTTGAATAAAGTCATGGTTTATCCAGAACATTGTTTCAGGCTTTATGAAGATAAAGTCGTACACCAACTCGTGAATTTTTTTTGGCATTAGGCTTTTACTCTTCACTGACTTTGGCCAAAAGTTATGAACGCATAGTGCTGATATTCATTTATGCTCAATGTTGTGATTGTCCTCCAGCAATTAAAAATCCCCACTCGGTCCTCTAATGGGAGGCCGACTGGTCACGGGACTAGAGATACCAGTAAACAGGAATACGGCTCTCTTAATTGGCTTTCCGATGGATACGACACTTAATTAGCCTTTAAACTGTGAGGTCTATATGAGCTGCAGCCGGGTCCTAAAGTCTGCAAGCTTTCAGTTTTACAGTTCACAAAGCTGACGGGACATGAAGCACATGTTTGAGGCAACAAGATGAATGTAAATACATTTTTTAAAGTAGAATTTAAGTGGCGGATTTTGTTTTTTAAATGCCAGGAATATCTGGACCCTTGTTTATGAGTAAAATATTGTAGACAGAATACAACTGGCAAGAATCTAACTTTTGCAAGCCAACTATAATATAGAGCAGTGGTTCTCAACCGTTTTTCAGTGATGTACCCCCTGTGAAATATGTTGACAGCCAAGTACCCCCTAACCAGAGTAAAAATATATATAATACATAGCGCTGGGCCATCAGTGTCTAATTTAGAATATAATATATACAATTAAGTTTCTGTATTTACATTTATATTTAATTGAATATTTATTAAATGACTTTTCTTAAAGGATTTTTTAATGGATACTATTTTTAAATATATTTTTGAAAAATCTCACGTACCCCCTGGAGTGCCTTCACGAACCCCCAGGGGTACACATACCAACGTTTGAGAACCACTGATATAGAGTATATAGACTAGTATATAGAGTGGCAAAGGAATGAGTCTAAAAACACAGAAATCTTCTAGTTCCCTCGTCCTTGAGTAGAATATTGTGGCCCAAATACAACTGGCAAGTAAGCTAACTATCTCCTTAACAATTTACTTTTGAGTATGTAGACCAGGCCTATTCAACTAGCGGCCCGCGGGCCGGATGCGGCCCGTTTGAGTTTAACTCTGGCCCGCAAGACTGCCTGCAAATCAGTATAGCTTGGTAAGAAAAAATAAAACTGACGGACACGCCTCTTTTATACATTGAGACATCTAACCCAGAGCCATCGAGTTTCACTGTTGCCTCAACCAAACCCCCCCCCCCCCCCCCCCCGTCAACAATCCTTCTCGCACAGGTGAGCATCGGGTGCTGATTTGATCAATATTCTGTGCGGCCCTCACACCCCCCGTGATTTCCTTATTCGGCCCACTTGCTACTGAAGTTGAATAGCCCTGATGTAGACTAATACATAGAGTGGTGCAGGAATGAGCCTTAAAACACGGACATCTTCTGCCCTGGTCTCAAAGTCAACGTGTTGCTTATTTTAGATGCCTGAAAAACACAAGCCTATGGGATTTTAACGTTTTGTTCTACACAATAAATTCCGTCAGTAAATATTCCTTTTTTAAAAAGTTTAACGTGTCTTAAAAAAGGCGGATGCTAACAAATTGCGAGATAAGACTACGCAGCTTTCTACAGTAGCATTAGCTTTAAACGGTAACATTAGCTTTATATGGTAACATTAGCTTTCTACAGTAGCATTAGCTTTCGACAGTAACATTATCTTTCTACAGTAGCGTTAGCTTTAAACGGTAGCATTAGCTTTCTACAGTAGCATTAGCTTTCGACAGTAACATTATCTTTCTACGGTAGCATTAGCTTTAAACGGTAACATTAGCTTTCTACGGTAGCATTAGCTTTCTACAGTAACATTAGCTTTCTACAGTAGCATTAGCTTTCGACAGTAACATTATCTTTCTACAGTAGCATTAGCTTTAAACGGTAACATTAGCTTTCTACGATAGCATTAGCTTTCTACAGTAACATTATCTTTCTACAGTAGCATTAGCTTTAAATGGTAACATTAGCTTTCTACAGTAACATTAGCTTTAAACGGTAACATTAGCTTTATACGGTAACATTAGCTTTCTACGGTAACATTAGCTTTCACAGTAACATTATCTTTCTACAGTAGCATTAGCTTTAAACGGTAACATTAGCTTTCTACGATAGCATTAGCTTTCTACAGTAACATTATCTTTCTACAGTAGCATTAGCTTTAAACGGTAACATTAGCTTTCTACAGTAGCATTAGCTTTCGACAGTAACATTATCTTTCTACAGTAGCATTAGCTTTCGACAGTAACATTAGGTTTATACGGTAACATTATCTTTCTATGGTAACATTATCTTTCTACAGTAACATTATCTTTCGACAGTAACATCTTTCTACGGTAGCATTAGCTTTCTACGGTAACATTAGCTTTATACGGTAACATTAGCTTTCTACGGTAACATTAGCTTTCTACAGTAACATTATCTTTAAACGGTAACATTATCTTTCTACGGTAACATTAGCTTTCTACGGTAACATTAGCTTTCTACAGTAACATTATCTTTCTACGGCAGCATTAGCTTTCTACGGTAACATTAGCTTTCTACAGTAACATTATCTTTCTACGGTAACATTAGCTTTCTACGGTAACATTAGCTTTCTACAGTAACATTAGCTTTCTACGGTAACATTAGCTTTATACGGTAACATTAGCTTTCTACGGTAGCATTAGCTTTCTACGGTAACATTATCTTTCGACAGTAACATCTTTCTATGGTAACATTAGCTTTCTACGGTAACATTAGCTTTATACGGTAACATTAGCTTTCTACAGTAACATTATTTTTCTACGGTAACATTAGCTTTATACAGTAACATTAGCTTTAAACGGTAACATTAGCTTTCTACGGTAACATTAGCTTTCTACAGTAACATTATCTTTCTACGGCAGCATTAGCTTTCTACGGTAACATTAGCTTTATATGGTAACATTAGCTTTCTACAGTAGCATTAGCTTTCTACGGTAACATTAGCTTTCTGCGGTAACATTAGCTTTCTACGGTAGCATTAGCTTTCTACGGTTTAATTTTTGAAGATTATCTGGCTGAACGTGTCAGAATCATAAACTTCTGTTTGCCACACAGATTATTATCTAAAACATGGAAACGACCCCATTACACTTTTTGTAAGATGCTAACGTGATGGCTAAGAAAGCTACGTCATACCTGCACCGCTCTCTTGTGTTCTTGACTGATCGTGTTTAAAAACCGTGAAAACGTTCGCAAACAACAAAGATGGCAACAGCGCGCACACGGAGGGCCGTGGAGAGGGAGGGAAATGAAAGTTCAAGCGCTTGGAAACTGAGAAGAAGAAGAAAAAGCCCGAGATACAACGCCGGGCGTCGATGTTCACGGCCGAAAAAAACCAAAACAATATCAAAGAAACCAGCATTTCTTTTTGAGGCCGTCTGTTTAGTTCTCCTCTGTGTCGATACATATTTCATCGGGTCTCGCCGAGGCGAAGCAAAGCAGGAGCATATTCTATCACAAAGGCCTCTGAACACATTCCCACGTGTCTGCTGGACACACACACACACACACACACACACACACACACACACACACACACACACACACACACACACACACACACACACACACACACACACACACACACACACACACACACACACACACACACACACACACACACACACACACACACACACACACACACACACACACAGCAGCTCAATTGTCTCAACTGTGGGTTGAAGTCCAGCCTCGGTATAAGTGCCCTTAGGTTAAAAAGAAGCTACAGAGAATGAAAGAAGACCCTCAATTGTCTCTCCAAGGAGAGGGAAGCTAACGGAAAAACAAGAACAAAAACCTGAGCGTGTTTCTGCCAAAGAAATGACAACACAAAGGACGCCTTCTTTCGCAGATGAGCCCTCGCATATATATACATATATATATACTGTATACATACATATATTCTTTGTGATTACTTTGCCGCATCATGTGCCGATAACTGGAGATGTTGCGTTGAAAAAGTCAGCGTCAGTCGGGCTTATGAATCTTTTTTAAAAATCTATCAACGAGTGAGAAGCTGACATTTTGTTAAGTTTCTCCACACAGCTCCCAACGAGGCCCACTGGTTTTTGGAAACTTGGAGGCTTTTTTGTTGTTGTGGGGGGGGGGGGGACCACCAGGGTCCACCCTTCTCAGTCTCTTAGCCTCTTTCCCTCCCTGTGAACCTCATTCAAAGACAGAACGTAAGAGCTTGGTTCCCTCCGAGATGGCTGGAGGTCGAGGGGTCCTCCGTGGGACTTTAGCAGCCCCCCCCCGTGTGTGGACTACTTTGAGTCTGGTGTGCTGTAAATATTGGAGGAAGTTAAACTTGGATTTGGAGATTTCTTTTCTTTCACATTTCTTGTAGGCGTGTATTTGCTTCTCCGAGGCTACGTGGTCACACGGTTCATTTGTCTGTTTTCATTGTGTTTATTGTCGTGAACAAGATGAGACTTTGAGGATATGAACCTGGTGAAAACACGTCGTCTGACTATCTTCTGCATTACAGGAGGCTCGGCAGCGTTTCCCTCGAGCCCCGCCTCCCACCGAGGTCCAGCCTACTTCTCATTCACGTGACCCGAGGATGGAAAGTAACTTTGGATTTGGCCAACGGTGCTCAAGTGGCTAAAGTTCGATGACTTTTAACGCGTTTTAACGCGTTGATTCACCTCGAAAAAAGACATTTCTTACGCCGATGTAATGTCAAAAAAATAGATAAAGCGTGGAATCGTAGCGGATCTGCTCTCGTTTTTATTCAAACGGCTCTGTGAGAGTTGAGTTACCAAAACACAGAACTAACCAAACAGCCGCGAGCTGTTGACCTGCAGATTAAGATGGTATATTATTTGTTGATTCACTGATGTCCTCTTCCTCTTCCTCAGCCGATGCTTTCTTCTCCGGTTATCTTTGTTCTGCTGTTCCAGCTTCACTTGGTGTCAAACTTAAAGTGACAGTACACACTGAACATTAGACGATTGCCTTTATTCCATCCAACAACGGTGATTCTCCTTAAATAAAAAGCATGTACATATTCAAACCCAAGGCTATTTCTATATATATTCATTATCCAGTGGCAAATATAATATTTAACATCAAATGGAATAAACAACGTGCCATACAAAGCGCTTCAACAAACAACACATTGTACAAATAGACCCCGTGGCCACGCCCACTCGTACGATGTTCTCAGACAGCCGACATCGGGCAATAAAATAAATTGCACGGCGGAGGCATATAAAGTGTTTTCATTCCAGAACAGGTTATACTTTCATTTAATTTCACCTACTCATAAATAATTATACCGATATAAATTTCGTGTGACGTTTTTTAAATTTTGTACAAAGTTTTTTTTTTAAAGCATTCAATGTGGTCGCTACGGGCAACGCATGTATGTACATTTGGATGCTGCGTCCAATCCGCTTCACTCCACTCACCACCCCCCCAAACTCTTGATGACGTTCGGACGACGACGACGATAATTCTCCAGACAGGAAGTAGACGCAATGTTCTGCAGCAGAGCTGCTCGTTGGCGCTCGCCGTGCGCGACATCGTGCGCGACATCGTGCGTGGCGGGCGGTCGCCGTCACACGAAGCTCTCCTCCATGTTGGAGCACAGCAGGAACGAGTCGACCAGCCGCGGTTTGATCAGCTGCTGGTGGTCGTTCGCCTCGATGCTGTCTGGACACCCCGCTGCCAGCCTCCTCAGGGCAGCCTGGACACACACACACACACACACACACACTCATCAGTATGCGTGTGCACAAACCCCCCAAAAAACCACACACACGGACATATGCATCTCACACTGGCAAGATCATGCTGCACTGCTGTATATACACACACACACACACACACACACCGAGCATCCTTCCACTTGACCCCTTTGGCTAAAGAAAAATGATTAAATGGAATTACATTAATGCAAATAGACGGACGTGTGTGTGTGTGTGTGTGTGTGTACAGTAGAGGGACGTTCTCAGCCCCAATTAAGCTGCTGCCTCGAATCCCCTCCTCAGCCCTCCCCAAAGATCTGGTCTTGATAATTACGATCGCAATGAAAGAACGATGAAGTCCGAGCGCGGGGGGGGGGGGGGGGGGTATTATTCATGTTATGTACATATTTTAAAACACGCGGTGTTTGAGGTGATGTGTATCGTCGGTCAGCTCAACACGGCTTAACGATTCCGAGGATGTGATTATATTTTAAATTTTTCCGATATCGCCCCGCGGATGTAATTAAATTGGAGTCATTTGGGCGCTGATGTTACACGTGCCAGTTCGTACTTTTTTTTAAGGGGCATGAACTGCTAAAAATGGAATATATAATATTAAGAACTTTGTTTTTGTTAAGTTTATAATCACCTGAAACTAAGAATCATTTAGTTTAAATATGTTAAAGTGTCCTGGTGTTATTGCTCAGAATTGTTGGGGTTTCTTTGCTTGGTAATGTTTCTTTACGTACATAATGTTTTTGAAATACATAATATTTATTGAAATAATACATAATGTTTTTTGGAATAATACATAATATTTATTGAAATAATACATCATGTTTTTTGAAATAATATAGAATTTATTGAAATAATCCATAATATTTATTGAAATAATACATCATGTTTTTTGAAATAATACATAATATTTATTGAAACAATACATAATATTTCGGGCTTTCAAGATAAAGACATCTTGAAGTCAGCTCATTTTGAGCTTTTATAATTATTACAAAGAGTTGTGTGTTATGAAGCATGTCATGCTCAAAAAGTCGTATGTTCAAGAGGCATTGTCTCAAAAGCACTTTCCTAAATCTCACCGTAATATTTTGTGGGAGGTGATTGCGTCATATTTTAAAATGTCGTGAGATATTCTGCCTGGTAATTTATAAAAATATATATAATTATACGTAAGATTGTTTGTGTTCATACAAATGTGGGCCGGGTGAATGTTTGAATGGCATATTTGTATTCAGGACAGTAATTTACACATATCTAAAAGGCATGCACACACACACACACACACACACACACTCTCTCTCTCTCTCTCTACCTACCAGGCAAGCGACAAGCACCGAGTCGCTGTTATTCCTCTCCGTGGGGGAGCGACACAGTTCAATCAGACGAGGAACAGCTGAAAACGGCAGAGGGGAACAAACTCAATCTAGATATTGATATTGATCATAAACAAGGCTGCAGACAGAGCAGGTGGCTTTTTAAAATGCTTAGAGAACATTATCCCAAAATGTGTTACTTAATGTTTTACACATCTCCCAATACTGTACTTTAAATACACTTAAATGGAACTGATATCACCTCTGATAGTCTTTAAGGAAAGCAGTACTTTCCATCCCCATGGGAATAAGTATGTGTTACATTCCACTAATTGGATGAAGGGGTTTCATAAAGCATTCATGGAGCTTCTCATGAGACAAAGAGGCACATTTATATCTCTTACGAAGTTCTTCCGTCGTAGGATGAAGACCTCTGGTCCATACAATGATGTTGTGAGACATTTTAAACCCTTAAGTTAAATTAAATAAACAAGAATCACGCCACCGTGCCCAACTGATGTGGAGGACATGGCTGCAGACTGCAACCGACTGAAAGATACTTATTAAAATGATATGCCATTCCCTGCCAAAGATCCCCCTAGATGCCAAAAACTGGCCCTTTTAATTACAAAAGGAGTGCCTCAGGGCTCAGTTCAAGGCCCGGCTACGTTTCCTCCAGAACGTTTTTTTTTTTTTTTAATTCAACATTTAATTTGTTTTCCATTCAATTTTTTCTGCATTTCAACCGTTACTATTTCCTAAATAATTTTAAAGTGCCCCCACCTTTTAGCTGGATGGCTATTTGGGCCACGTCGGGGTCTCTGCTCAGACGGGCCAGGGTGACGGCCGCTTTCTGCTGGACGCGCTCACAGGCGGCGCCCTCCGACGGACTCGGGGAGGTCGGCTTTTCTCCCAGCAGCAGCAGCAGCCGCTCGATTCCTAAAAGACACGCAGTCGGAATTAGAAACGAGGGAAAGATGAAGATGAACCCAGATGCACGAAAAGGGCACGGTCTTAAAAAAGCAGCGTGAAACACACAGAGGAACCAAAACACACAAAGTTACACAAGACTCAGACACAACAAAGTGCTCATTACTCGCCTCAGAAAGGGCTTAGAGGTAAAGTGCAGTGAGAAACGGTTCAAAACCACTCGGTTTAAAGAAAAACACAGGCGGTTCAGGTGGTTACACATAATTCACCAAAAGTGCTTCGGGACTTTGAGATACATGGTGCGGATTGTAGGAGAATAAACAGCTTCGGTTGTTCGTTCAAAAGCAACATGTTAAACAGGATGGACTTGCATTTAAGAAGTTACAATATAAATAGTGCAATTAATAAATGACAACAGGTTGTTCAGTTGTTTGAAGATATGCAAGTCGCTTTGGATAAAAGCGTCTGCTAAATGACATGTTATGTCATGTAATAATATTTGCTCACGCTCAGAGTTTGATGTTGTATTAAAGCCGCTCCAGGCTACTTCAAAACGTTATCTGTTGCTGCCCTCTTCAGGATTAAACCGGAATTACATCCATCTTTTTCTTGCCTGTGTATCGTTGTGTGGCATAATACATGCTGATGCATTTTGTCTTTCATCCAACAACCATTTTGCTGCTTGAAAACTCATAATTATTACCTTCGCATTGAAAATGCGGAAGGTTTTGTTTTGATCGCCGTGTATTCATTTATTTATTTGTATGCGTGTTACTCGCATAACTAAAAAAGTATTAAACCGAATCGCATGAAATTTGGGGGGATGATTGGTTATTATCCGGGGACCATTTGATTAGATTTTGGGATTGATCGGGTCAAAGGTCAAGGTCATGAAAAGGTCAAAATCTTCTTTTTACCATAGCGCGGTCAATTTTTATCCAATTGGCATGCAACTAATGCCAAAATGTTCATAATTCAATGCCCCATCTTGTGATATGCGAAGGTATGCGCTCTACTGAGTGCCCGTTCTAGTATTCATATAATAGTCATATTCATGTAAAAAACGATAGCTGTGAAATAGATTACCTTGGTCCTGCAGGACTTCAGGGGCACACTGCTCTAAGATGGACAGGTTGGCCAAGATGGTCACCACCTGAGAGCAAAACACATCGAGTTAGACGTTCAACCAGCTGCTTTTGGGCGTTTCGTTTTTAGCGGTGGCGTGTGACGTGCACCTGGTCTTTGGAGTAGGGCGTGTCCACCCGCTGGCGGTCCCTGCAGGCCTGCAGCAGGATGCGGATGGCGCCGAGCTGCAGGAGGATCTCACAGGCCATGCTGTCGAAGAAGGTGATGTTGGCCAAGGCCGCGGACGCCAGGAGGAACACCTCGCCACAGGAGGCGCTCTCGCACAACTCTGAGAGGACGAGACGTCGCTCGTTCAATCCAACGACACGCGCGCAAGGAAGAGGAAGGAAGTCGTTTTTTTCCCCTCCTCTTTATTTACCGATCCATGCGGACACATGTAGACAATTTGGACGCACCGGCAAACACAAAGTCCACAACAGATGTTAGTGATTTAGAAATGACACAGATGAGTAACATCAGCATGTGGATAGAATGCAAAAAGAAAAAATTAGGAAGAGGGAATAAATTCATGTAATTTCATCATGACATTATTCAGGATGTGTTCGGAGGGGTTAGTTTCTTTTCGTACACACACACTAGCAAACACACACACACATGCATGTTACACCCTGCTTACGTTCACCTGGATATGCGAGTTGAGGCGTTAGCATTGGAGAAGTATTGTTGAATATACTGAATTTAACCGTCTTGAATCTCGATTCACAGGCGATATGCTAATTTTCATTTAACTTCAAGAACAAAATCCCGTTGCTCAGCACGAGTTCTGGTTTGCGATCCACTCACTGATGAGCGCGGTGACGATGTCGTGCATGCTCTCCAGGAAGCTGGCGAGGTGCTGCGTGGACGCGTGGTGAGGCGACGTGATCTGAGCCACCACCGCCGCCGCCTCGGCCCGCGCCGCCTCCACGCTGCCGTCCTCCGTCAGGATGTCCGCCAGGCACAGGATCCCGTCCACCTGCGGGGGGGGGGGGGGGGGGAGCGTGCAGTTTAACACCATTTATCTTTTAAGGGGACGCCGGCGGTCGTCATTACTCTCGTTATTTTCGTCCTTTACGGTCGAGGGCGTTGATTCCAGCCTTCGTGCAAAACGCACATGAAGACGTTTAGCTCTTAATTTGACATCCTGGACGTTCGGTGACGACGACGTGTCCGAAGATGAGTCACGAGTGACGGCCGACATTCTTTCAGCCATCCGGCTTTCGTCGTCACGCGTTGCGAGGCTCGTCCATGTTCACCACGACGTGTTCCTGAAGTCGCTGATCCTTAGTCCAGATACGAAACTGTATCAGACACAAGTGGCGGCACAGGTGTCACGACTTCTCCACCTGCATAGTTGTATTCACCCTGCATGCTTAATTAACTCTCCTGTCATCCTCACCTGATTGCCTCATTCCCTTCACCTGGTCCTCACGCCCTTCTCACCTGCCTCTGATCACCTCGTTAGTCCCTCATTCCCTTCACCTGGTCCTCACGCCCTTCTCACCTGCCTCTGATCACCTCGTTAGTCCCTCATTCCCTTCACCTGGTCCTCACGCCCTTCTCACCTGCCTCTGATCACCTCGTTAGTCCCTCATTCCCTTCACCTGGTCCTCACGCCCTTCTCACCTGCAGCCCATCCCCTCATTAGCCCCTCTCTATTTAGCTCCCTCACTTCCACTCGTCCTCTGCCAGATTGTCTTCTGTGTTCTTGCCAAGCGCTCCAGCATTTTCAAAATGTTAATTCGGATCTGCCTGTTCTGACCCTGTTGACCCGACGAAAGAATTTTGCCTGCCCCCTTTTTGGATGTGTTGCCCTATTGGACGGACCACCCGGTTTTGATCCTGTCTGAATTGACAAGTAAACATCCTCCTCCTGCATTCCTGTTTCTGAGTCGTGCTTTTGGGTTCGAGTACCTGCAACCCATACAATAGGAAAACAATCAATAAATGGCCAATATTCTTTCATTTCATCTGTAGAGCAGTTTGCAGTCAATATATATTATAAACTGCCAGTAGGGGAAACTCATGCCCACCATATTAAAACCAGTTTACCAGCAACATGGGCGTTTTTATTTTGGTTTTATTTTGTTGTGAGTGCTGTATTGGTTTGTGTAGATATAAATGTGTACAGATGGGTGTAGGTAAACTGTGTAGAGACTGTGTAGATGTATAAATGAAAGGAAACAGAGCCATACAAGGGGAGGGGTGGGATGGGGAAAAGTTTGTGTAATGTTTTTGTTTTGTCTTGTTTGTTTTTGATTTTTTGTTTTTTTTCTCCTTGTTTTCATCTTATGTAAAAAAAAAATAAACATCATCCTTGTGTGGTGATTTCTACAAGGTTATACATTTGTATATTTTCTTTTTGTAAAATAATATTTTCAGCATAACAAACTGTAAATGCTATTTCACTACAAATATTCTGTAAAAAAAAAAAAATGTGGAAATTAAAAATAAATCGTTAAAAAAAACAAAAAAACATGGGCGTTCTGGTTTGTGGAAAAGTTGAAAGTGTGAACTTCAAAATGTGTGTGTGTGTGTGTGTTTTTTTAACTGAGTTGTCATATGCACACAGTTTGGAATCAAGTGCAGAACTTGGTCGAGCTACAGTATGATGTCACCATTCTCTGCATCTTTACTCTCGTTACTTTAAGGACCAAATTGGAAACACGAGTTGGGCGTTTTTATAGTCGTGTGATTTAACGTCTTAATATAGTGTGTGTCATCCGATTAGAGGCGGAGCCTGGAGTTAGAGAAGAGTAGGACATTCTCTTCTGTCTGAAGAGAACTTTACTCAGGTTCCTGAGGTCATGTTTACCTCATCTTTGTGTTTGTGTTGGCTGTGTGTGTGTGTGTGTGTGTGTGTGTGTGGTGACTTGTTTCACCAGCCTCGTGGGGACATGAATCTGTACATGTCTTGCGGGGACAAAATCTACATCCCCATGATGTAATTGTTAGAATTTGAGGGTGAAGACTTGGATTCATGTTTAGGTTTAGGACTGTAGTGGAAATGGTTGTGATTACGGTAAGTATTCAGAAAATAAATGATAAAAAAAGTCAATGTGAAATCCCCAAACATCATACACTGGTTTTCTGTTGGTGTGTGTTCACGCATTAGACTCTCATGCGTGAACACACACCTCTAATGATCAGAGGCTTCAGGGAATAGTAGCGCTGTAGGACAGATATGTGTCCACTTGGGGGCAGTATTGCACAGATCATACAAACTTTACTCCAGCGCCTCTGCGCCTGTTCGCTGGAGTTCTTATCAAGTCTCACGTAAGTGTTGAACATCAGCACGATCAGTGCTATCAATTAAAACTATCATACATTGATCATGTCATAAACTGCAGGATTGTGGTTTCCATGGTGACGATGAAGACCATAATATTGTCCTGGGGATATAATATCCCTCATCTGAAACCCCTGAAACCTTATTCTGTTTACCCACTCAGTCACAGTTATTATTTCCATCATTGAGAGTGAAAGCTAATGAATGTTTGTTGATGCCAAAACTCAACAAAACCAAAATAGTCTTTTGCATCCAGAGTGAGGCGAACCGTCACACCTGTCACTCTTATCCGCTGATGAGCATCAGTGCACCGAGCTTTATGGGGCAGTTCCCTATTTTGGTCTCTGTGGACATCAACGCTGTGCCATCGCGACCCACTGACGTGGAACAATCCACTCTCAAACACCCCCCCCCCCCCCCCACCTGCACGTCCCTACCCGCACCGCCTCCTCCTCCCTAAAATAGGATCTTCCCTAACTCCTTATTTACCAGACGCCGGATGTATCTCATTCACTTCTCTGGCCTGACAACAAATAACTTTTCTGCTTCACTTCATACCTTCCTGTTGAATGTAGTTCAGCCTGTGACCAGAGAACAACAGCGCGTAATCCCAAAGGCACAACTAATGAGTTCAGCGAGTGTCTTTATAGTTTATATTTGTCTCTCGGTTGTTTTGATATGTAATAATACGACTTTATTAACACAAGCGTCGTAGTTTTAAGTGACAGAAATATTTTTTTTATTACAAACAATGATCTATGCCTCACCACTTTGTTTTGTTAAGTCAAAAAATAAAAGTAAACCTACTTGGATGCTTTTATTTTGAAAAGACACTTAGAAACAGACTCGAATAGAACTGACAGATTGAGTGTGGGAGGGGCCTATAACCAAAAAGTGAATGATGTAGCAGCCTCAAACTCATAAATCATTTGCTGTAGACATGTAAGTTAGCCCTGCCCCCAATACTTAAGCCACGCCCACTTTCTAAACACTTGTGGGAGGCATTATTGGTCCCAGCAGAGTTCATTTTCTTCTTCGCCATGGCGATCAAGCGTTTGTGTGAATGGATGCATGTGTAGCTTCACACGTGTTAATCCTGTAACTATCCACAAGTGGGAATTTAATGAAGCCAATGTGGAAGGGTTATTGACTTGCATTCTTTCGACTGGCCAGCAGGGAGCGACGCCTCGTTGCAAAAAAATAAAATAACAAATGATCTCAGTAAATATTGTAAACATGAGTTCTTTGAGTAAAATAGACCTTACAAGCACGACTTGCTTGTGGGCGGGTCTACCTTGTGATTGACAGGTCGTTGCACAGCGTTGTCCAGCCAACTCGCTGTGTTTACAACTTTTAACCCTTTCAGTGTGTTTTCAGTTCCTGAAAGTGAAGAGTAACATTTTGGTTTCCTATATTACGTCATGTTTTTATTGTACTCGCCACTTATTTCCGCCGACCTCGAAGCTGAAAAACCGCGTTCCACAAACCACTGGGTGACGCCGCGATGACTAAGTCCACTGCTTCTACGACCTATAATCTCATTTTAGGTTTTCGGATGCAGCTTTTCATACAACGTGACGTTTAAAAAGTTTTGACTTCCTGTCTGACAAACGTCATCCTTCATGTGGAAGTTCTGCTTCCTCTCCAGAAATACCCTTCCCATTCACCACGTTGTGATTATACCGCGTTCCAGTTGGGAAACTAAGTCGCCGTGTCGTATAATGTATCCGTCAATGAGCTCAGATGCAGCACGCCGGCCCCCGTCGATGGAGACAGTTGTGTTTCTCAAGCCTGAGCGACCGCCGGCGAGCGCTCGGCGGCGTCGACTCGCCTGACGGCGTCTCTCGCCGGGGGGGACGCCGAGGCTGCTAATTTGGGGCGGACTTTGGTTTCCAAAGAAAAGAGTTTTCACGCTCGGCTGATTCACGCCGTCCCAGCTGCTGCACATGCGAACGCAGACGCCGCCGCGGCGTCGTTATCGGCCGCAGTCGGGTTTATATTCGTCTTTCCCGTACGCGCTCGATTGACACGGGTCTGTTGTTTATTTTCGATTTTTTAATTCTCCATAGAAGCGCAAACAAAAAGGAGGATGTGTCGTTAGCTTTCTCTATTGATTAGTTAATTCATTTATTTTTATTTTTTTCCCCCTTGCCTGGAAACCAATTAAATTCCATGTACATGCATACGCTCATATACATATACATCTGCCATCATCAATGTATTTTGTTTCTTTAAATAAAATTTTTAAATATATATATTTTTAAAGCTCAAACACACGCACATGCACACATGTACACATCCTTTTTATTTATTTATTTATTTATATATATTTATATATATTTATTTTTATTTATTTGTATTAATTTTTTCTTTTTCTCAATACTCTGACTTTATGATGTTGTGTCCACTGTTTCGTCGTCCTCTAGGTGTTATGTCTATGTATTGTCTTTTGTCTTATAATAAAAAAAATTAAAGAAATCTTTCCCTCTCTCTCTTTTTCCCGGCACACTGCAAGTGATCCGGGTGTAAACGTTTGACCCGTCAGCTCAGCGGAGTCAACGGGTCCCGTATAACGATCTCACTGCAGAGTCGTGACTCATCTGAGTCGACCGTATAATTCACAGTTCACACAATGATGCCTATTTCCTCACCAGCTCCGATCCTAAAATTATACGGAGAGGAGAGAGTTCAGTGGCGTTCGGTTTCCCCTGATAACCTGAACTCGGTGAACTCACTCGTGAACATTTTAATTGAAGTGAATCGCTGGAGAGCGCAACGAAAACGTTACAACGCAGGAATATAGTAATTATCAAAAGAGGCCGTCTGTGTCGACTGCTGTGACGGTGCCACATGCAACGTCAGTTATACAAGTTATTTTGAGACATAAACTTTCTGCAATGCACTTTCTAATGCAGTCGGCGGATAGCAGAGGCTTTGAAACACCAGCTGTAACCTGTGTGTCTTCCTCCTGGCATCACAACAAAATACACATGACAAGGAATAGATTATCGAATTCAGTGGTCCTCAAATGGGGGTACATGAAGGCCCTCTAGGGGGTACGTGAAGGCCCTCTAGGGGCACGTGAAGGTCCTCTAGGGGTACGTGAAGGCCCTCTAGGGGTACGTGAAGGCCCTCTAGGGGCACGTGAAGGTCCTCTAGGGGGTACGTGAAGGCCCTCTAGGGGCACGTGAAGGCCCTCTAGGGGCACGTGAAGGGCCTCTAGGGGTACGTGAAGGCCCTCTAGGGGTACGTGAAGGCCCTCTAGAGGTACGTGAAGGCCCTCTAGGGGTACGTGAAGGCCCTCTAGAGGTACGTGAAGGCCCTCTAGGGGTACGTGAAGGCCCTCTAGAGGTATGTGAAGGCCCTCTAGAGGTACGTGAAGGCCCTCTAGGGGTACGTGAAGGCCCTCTAGAGGTACGTGAAGGCTCTCTAGGGGTACGTGAAGGCCCTCTAGGGGTACGTGAAGGCCCTCTAGGGGCACGTGAAGGTCCTCTAGGGGTACGTGAAGGCCCTCTAGGGGGTACGTGAAGGCCCTCTAGAGGTATGTGAAGGCCCTCTAGGGGTACGTGAAGGCCCTCTAGGGGTACGTGAAGGCCCTCTGAAGTGCGTGAAGGCCCTCTGGGGGCGTGAAGGTCCTCTAGGGTACGTGAAGGCCCTCTAGGGGTGCGTGAAGGCCCTCTGGGGTACGTGAAGGCTCTCTAGGGGCACGTGAAGGTCCTCTAGGGTGCGTGAAGGCCCTCTAGGGCACGTGAAGGTCCTCTAGGGGTGCGTGAAGGCCCTCTAGGGCACGTGAAGGTCCTCTGGGTGCGTGAAGGCCCTCTGGGGTGCGTGAAGGCCCTCTAGGGCACGTGAAGGCCTCTAGTGCGTGAAGGCCCTCTGGGGATGCGTGAAGGCCCTCTGGGGTATGTGAAGGCCCTCTAGGGGTGCGTGAAGGCCCTCTAGGGGTACGTGAAGGCCCTCTAGGGGTGCGTGAAGGCCCTCTAGGGGCACGTGAAGGCCCTCTAGGGCGTGAAGGCCTCTAGGGTACGTGAAGGCCTCTAGGGGTGTGAAGGCCTCTAGGGGTGCGTGAAGGCCCTCTAGGGGTATGTGAAGGCCTCTAGGGGTGCGTGAAGGCCCTCTAGGGCGTGAAGGCCCTCTAGGGCACGTGAAGGCCCTCTAGGGGCGTGAAGGCCCTCTAGGGGTGCGTGAAGGCCCTCTAGGGGCGTGAAGGCCTCTAGGGTGCGTGAAGGCCCTCTAGGGGTACGTGAAGGCCTCTAGGGGTGCGTGAAGGCCCTCTAGGGGTGCGTGAAGGCCCTCTAGGGGGTGCGTGAAGGCCTCTAGGGGTGCGTGAAGGCCCTCTAGGGGACGTGAAGGCCTCTAGGGTACGTGAAGGCCCTCTAGGGGCACGTGAAGGCCTCTAGGGTGCGTGAAGGCCCTCTAGGGGTGCGTGAAGGCCTCTAGGGGCGTGAAGGCCTCTAGGGCACGTGAAGGCCCTCTAGGGGTACGTGAAGGCCCTCTAGGGGTACGTGAAGGCCCTCTAGGGGCACGTGAAGGCCCTCTAGGGGTACGTGAAGGCCCTCTAGGGGCACGTGAAGGCCCTCTAGGGGTACGTGAAGGCCCTCTAGGGGTACGTGAAGGCCCTCTAGGGGTACGTGAAGGCCCTCTAGGGGTACGTGAAGGCCCTCTAGGGGTACGTGAAGGCCCTCTAGGGGGTACGTGAAGGCCCTCTAGGGGGTACGTGAAGGCCCTCTAGGGGTACGTGAAGGCCCTCTAGGGGTACGTGAAGGCCCTCTAGGGGTACGTGAAGGCCCTCTAGGGGTACGTGAAGGCCCTCTAGGGGGTACGTGAAGGCCCTCTAGGGGGTACGTGAAGGCCCTCTAGGGGTACGTGAAGGCCCTCTAGGGGTACGTGAAGGCCCTCTAGGGGTACGTGAAGGCCCTCTAGGGGTACGTGAAGGCCCTCTAGGGGCACGTGAAGGTCCTCTAGGGGTACGTGAAGGCCCTCTAGGGGTACGTGAAGGCCCTCTAGGGGCACGTGAAGGCCCTCTAGGGGGTACGTGAAGGCCCTCTAGGGGCACGTGAAGGCCCTCTAGGGGGTACGTGAAGGCCCTCTAGGAAGTACGTGAAGGCCCTCTAGGGGTGCGTGAAGGCCCTCTAGGGGTACGTGAAGGCCCTCTGGGGTGCGTGAAGGCCCTCTGGGGTGCGTGAAGGCCTCTAGGGGTGCGTGAAGGCCCTCTAGGGGTCGTGAAGGCCCTCTAGGGTACGTGAAGGCCCTCTAGGGTGCGTGAAGGCCCTCTGGGGGTGCGTGAAGGCCCTCTAGAGGTACGTGAAGGTCCTCTAGGGGTACGTGAAGGCCCTCTAGGGGCACGTGAAGGTCCTCTAGGGGTACGTGAAGGCCCTCTAGGGGCACGTGAAGGTCCTCTAGGGGTACGTGAAGGCCCTCTAGGGGTACGTGAAGGCCCTCTAGGGTGCGTGAAGGCCCTCTAGGGGGTGCGTGAAGGCCCTCTAGGGGTACGTGAAGGTCCTCTAGGGGTGCATGAAGGCCCTCTAGGGTGCGTGAAGGCTCTCTAGGGGTGCGTGAAGGCCCTCTAGGGGTGCGTGAAGGCCCTCTAGAGGTACGTGAAGGCCCTCTAGGGGGTACGTGAAGGCCCTCTAGAGGTATGTGAAGGCCCTCTAGGGGTACGTGAAGGCCCTCTAGGGGGTACGTGAAGGCTCTCTAGGGGGCACGTGAAGGCCCTCTAGGGGGTACGTGAAGGCTCTCTAGGGGGTACGTGAAGGCCCTCTAGGGGTACGTGAAGGCCCTCTAGGGGCACGTGAAGGCCCTCTAGGGGCACGTGAAGGTCAAGAGGTACGTGAAGGCCCTCTAGGGGTACGTGAAGGCCCTCTAGGGGTACGTGAAGGCCCTCTAGGGGTACGTGAAGGCCCTCTAGGGGCACGTGAAGGCCCTCTAGGGGCACGTGATATTTGTTTTAAATATATTTAAACTGATCACCCATTAAAAAGGCCTTGGTAAACAGTTATTTCATAAATATTCAATAAACTATTAGTTTCACAAACTGAATAATGTATATTTTATATGATATGCAAAATGCTTTTGCGTATTACATATCTATTTCAACCCAAAATGCTTTGCACTGGTCTAGGAGGACTCGGCTGAAAACAATATTTCACGGGGGGAAGATCAGTGAAAAAAGGTCGAGAACCAGTGATCTAATTTTCCTGCCACGAAAACAAACTGCATTTAACGATCCTTCATGCCACAATCACACACGTTGTTTCTCAGCCTCAGCCTCCTCCTCCTCCTCCTCCTCCTCCTCCTGCCATTGTTGTCTCTGTGTTCACCTGTGAAGATGAACTCAGCCTCCCTGCAGCTGATCAGTGTAAACCTAATCTGTCTGGCCTGGAGGGAGCCGAGCTACTTTACAGGAAGTCCTGTACTTAGTCCTTCTTTCTGTGTGTGTGTGTGTGTGTGTGTGTGTGTGTGTGTGTGTGTGTGTGTGTGTGTGTGTGTGTGTGTGTGTGTGTGTGTGTGTGTGTGTGTGTGTGTGTGTGTGTGTGTGTTTGTGTCTGTGTGAGTGAATGCAATTTGCCAATTGCAAGATAATCGGGATTAGTGCCTGTGGGCAATTTTACTCGATCCTGGCCCCAAGAAAAATTTTCGATATTTAATTGTAATGAGTTATTAATGAAATTAACTTGTCCAATCGGATATGGTCCTGATGTTCTCCTTTGGTTCGACATGCGGCGCACCTTGTCCAGTTGTTCGATGCCCTCCTCCACGCAGCAGATGGAGGCCACCGTCCTCAGAGCGTGAGCGTAGAGGTCCCTGAAGCGGTCCTGCCTGCAGATCTTAAACAGGACGACCACAGCTCCTTCCTGTGGAGGAGGAACAACACATCAGACCTGTGTGTGTGTGTGTGTGTGTGTGTGTGTGTGTGTGTGTGTGTATTAGGACAAGAAATACGCTGCTTCGTTAATCTGTTTTTCTATCGGCGCAAAAAAACAATCCTGAACCTCAACCGCACATTAGCCTCGTTTTTCCTGAATGCAACACTTCATTCGGTCGTTGTTAAAACGATCCAGACCACGAAGACGTCAGACAGCAAGACGTAAATGAGAAAAACAGATTTGGTGACGTATCAACATCATTTCTAGAGGACAGGGTTGCATATGTAGTATATTGTTCACGTAAAAAACAATTGCATATTGTGTATGTGGCAGCTAGGGGGGTGGGGTCTCTAATTGGCCTCGGCTGCTGGCTGTTGGCAATCAGCCAAGGCCAATTAGAGACCCCACAGTGTATTTGGGTACTCAGAAAAGCGCTATAGAAATCTGAATTATTAGTATTAGTATTATTTAACTGAATGGACTCAAAAGTGTCTTATATGAAGATGAATTGTTGTTGTCGAGTGGACACTGAGTTTGTTGCAATTGGGTTTTTTTGGTGCAAATTTTCCTAAGTTTCATTTTGGGTAGTTATTTCTGAAATGATCAAAACCATCGTCTTTGAGGTGCACGTGATTTTACAAAATGATGGATTAATGTTTGTGCTCGGCCGTAAGGGAACCAACGGGGTCCAGGATGCCGGTTTTCCAAAGAGTCCACGAGACCCAGAATGACCGACTGGACTTGGCCGGCTTTTGCCAACCGCAGAACTCAACCGGCTCCACAATCTATCATGTCGGATAGAAACAGCCAAAATATACATAGTTCATGAATGGAAAACACGCTGGAGAGCTGGAGAGAGAAAAAAAGATGATTTGCTCGCTATAATAGCCCGGGCTATTCTGTCGGATGATGCTCAGTGTAAACAAACCAAAATAGCTCCAGTATATTGACTCTATCAAAGCAAAACAAAAAAAACCACTTGCAGGTATTGAATTCTATTGCAGGTAGATTGGATTTCCTGGAGGAAGATGGAGAGCCTGTACATAACGACCACCATTATCCTAATAAGGCCATTATAGCGGGCTGGCGTATCTCGTACGCTGCCGGGGGCTCGGAGGGACTAATCACGCTGCCCTCCAGCCTGACCGCCTCTCCCCCGTTCGCCGCCTACGTCATATTATTCCACCGACACCAGCAGACTCAGTAAACCTATCGCGAGTCCGCGGAGACTCGCAGGCCGAATCAAGCTGCGTTCAGGGCCCGCGAAGAAGAGCTTTTTGATCCCGTCCGACCGGTCCGACGTACGTTTGAGTATTGCTTCTTTGGTTTTGAAGTCATATTTTGTGAGGTTTTTTTTCGTCGACACTTCCTTGATACCGGAGACGTCCACAGACGCTGCAACCAGGGAACCAAAACGTGACCTTTGAACTCTCCGGGACGCTGGTGGACGAGTTATGTGTGACGTCTGCTGAGCGCAAAGACGTTTTCGCCAACGAAACAAGAACTCCGCAGCTAACGTTTTACCGGTTATGGAAAGGGCGTGGCTTATGTGTGGGGGGCGGGGTTATCCGTCTACATTGGCGTGCAAATGTTCTCAGGTCTGGACCGTCATTAGCTACAACTACTTGCTCTTTTATGGGAAAACGGTGCATGAAAACAATTCTGTTTATTTTGTATCGCCCATGCTCACAAATTAAATGTGCCTCAGAGGGTTTTACGATCTGTCATATAGACATCCCTGACCTTTGACCTCACATCGGATCAGGAAACACTCCAAAAAAACGGGGAAAAAAGGGAAGAAACCTTCATCCCTCTCCAGGATGGACAGAACAATAGATGTAATGTGTACAGAAGGACAGATTTAGAGTTAAAACACATTCAATGAATATGACAGAGTGTATGAATAGTTGGTAGTAGGAATGGACCACGATCCAGACCTCCGTGATCCATCAGGCAGATGGAGGTAGAGAGGAGGAGTGGGCGGGGCATCAACAGGGCCATGGCGTAGTTGGTAGTAGGCATATTCAAGATCCAGACCTCCGTGATCCATCAAAAACACAAACTTTTAACATCTTTTGGTTGCATAAAGTCTGCAAATTTGAAGTCGATCCGATAACATTTTAAAAGGCGGAGTTTGTTTAAGACCAGCTCCTGTGAAAAGGTTATAAAATGGCGCACTTCTTTCGAAATGTCTGACTTCCTGTTGGGTTTTAAGAGTCTTTTCTTATGTCTCCACATTGGATTTGCAGAACAGACATTCAAGTTAAATTTTAGAACCAATTAACCTAAAATTGTTGGTCGTCTAATTGTAAAATATATCTACCATAGCGTCTCTGTTGCTATGAAAAGAGGTTGTTTAGACTTGACAATAGAGTCGCAATTGGATTAATCTTCATGACATTTAGCTACCGTTCTTTATCCACTTTAAGTCATAAATCTATCGTGACCCCCGGGGACTTTCCAGACAGTTCTGCTCAGACAATGATGAGTTATTCTCACGGATCGTTGCTTCTTTCCCTTCCCCGTCGAACGACTCGCAGTTCTATTGTTCAATGAACGCATCGCTCCTCACGCTCGTGCCTCGTTGCTACGTCGTCATGTGAAAGTCGACATTACATTGCATGTGAAGCGTGTCATTTCCTTCCATCTCGTGGTTTTCCGAACGGAGAAAATCTTGATTTCAAAACAACAACAAAAGTTGTCGGGGAAGAAAATGTCAGACGCTGAATCACTCCGCCGGTGAGACGGCGTGGAATCGCCTCTCGTCTATCGAGTCTCGGCCCTCTCCGATGACACGCCGCCTCTCACCGGGCCTGATGTGTTGCCCCGTCACGCCCATCCCCCGTTAAAGAGGAGCACACACTGGGGAGTCTGCTAACGGTCAGATCAGGATCCGTCATGGCGGTATCGGCTAACTCTCATGTACGTCATGCATCAGTCGCGTTCTAATATTCCAGCCGCTGTTTGATTTGTGAGGCGGCTCGAGGCTCAGTGTTAAAACACCATTAGCTTACATGGAACGATTAGCCCCCCGAGCCCTCGGGACTTTTCTGTGAGCAGTTTAAATGTTAAAATTGAGTATATTAATGCGATTATAGAGGAAAGAACATACATTGTTTTGGTGGAATATTGGTAATATTCTTATTTTTTTACTTCCTGACAGGAGTCAAATAATCAAATGTTCTGGGGAAAACAAGATAAAAGATATCTGGTATCCATGACTGTAATAAGCTCGTCCAATCAGATGTCCCACCTGCCACTCGCTTTGAGGGGGAGGGGCTGTCACCGTTGACGATGTGGCCACTTTTCTTACTATATTTCGCGACTTTTGGAGCTCGTGCTTGTTTTCTACTTTCCTTAGAGAAGAGTTGGAAAAAACTTTGGGCTGTTTTCCTTTGGTTTGATCATTTTGTTACTGGCTGGTTTCTCTAAATGTCGCCGACCCAAAGTCAACCCAAATAAACACTTAGTTTATGGTTTGAAAGAAATCCTCAAAATATGAATTTGTTGATTTAATTCAAACAAAAACCCCAAGAAGAAGACTTCCCGACGCCACAACAGGCGCGATGTAGAAGTCGATGCGTTAGCTAACGTGCTAACGGAGTCAAATGGCCAGCTAGACGGCCGGAATACCGAATCTTCCCCCAGTGCTCAAACTGCCTGGCGTCCATTGTGTTGCTCAACATTGTTAAACACATCTGGCACTTCCCACACACACACACACACACACACACACACAGTGATCCATCGTGCCGCCGGCGTCACGACCACACACTCGACGTACCTCCCTTCTGACGCTGGCAGCGAGACGGAAAAGGCGGAAATATCAGTTTCATCCAAAGTAAATCCGACGAGCGAGAAGATGCGCTCTACTGTACGAGTGTGTGTGTGTGTGTGTGTGTGTGTGTGTTTGTGACAGACTGACTGGTGCTAGTTCATTGACTCCGGCGGCAGGTGGAGGATGTATTGCATCGGGTATTCATTAGCAGCCATTGGCGGGCGGGCTTTCCTCCAGACGCCTCTCCGAGGGCCTTGAGGAGGTAAAGCAACCTGCATCTGTGACCAGTGCTCAGTCCTAATGGGAGCTGGCAGTATTGATCTGACAATCTGGCAGCAGGTATGTGTGTGTGTGTGTGGGGGGGGCATCAGGAAGAGTCTTATCAAGAGTGTCCTGGAAGCAGTCGGTTGACTAATGGCCAATTGAGACTTGCCGTCTGGTCGGTTTCGTCTTATCTCCCGGCGAAGTGGCTTTTTAGAGGCACGCATGAAGAGATAGCCGCGGGCCCGGACGATGAACACCGGCGGAGAAAGAAAAAAAGGCGGAGATGATCATCACGGCGGAAGCGATGGGGCGGAGATGCAAGACCGGAGAAAGGAGAGAAAACGTCCTGCTGACGACGCGCCGCCGATGTCGAGATCTCTGACCTCGCACGTTTTTTTTTGACGCGCTCTCACTCCCCGACTCTCTGAAGTCGGTCCTGAGGTTGAACCCGTCTCGTTGTTTGGACTACGTCAGTCGCTCCCGATGCCGACGCCAAAGGGCGCCTTGGCGAGTTGGGCGTCAGACCCCGAGGGGTTAGTGGAAATCAGGGGCGTTTGTAGGATTCACAGAAAGGGGGCGGGGCTATATATGATCACACGAGAGACAGAATGTTAGGGTCATAGTGATATTTTATGGTCCTAGTGCCCGGGGATTATGTATATATATATATATATATATATATATATATATATTGTATTATTATTTAAATACAGTGGACACAACATCATAAAGTCAGAGTATTGAGAAAAATCTAATTAAAATAAAAATAAATAAATAAAAATGCATGTGTACATGTGTGTGAGCTTTTTTTATTTCATTTTTTTATTATTTTATTTTTTATTTAAAGAAACAAAATATATAGATGATGGCAGAAGTATATGTATGAGCGTATGCATGTACGTAGAATTTAATTGGTTTCCAGGCCAGGGAAAAGAAAAAATAAAGACAAAATTAATTCAGATGAATTACCTAGTCAATAAGATGGGGGCTGTCATGTTTGTAAAAAAAATGATGACCAGATGTGGATTATATTGTTAAGTTAGATTTTTTTGTTTGTTGAGAAACAATAGTTTTATTTAATGACATCACGAAAAAAAAGTCCCCCTAAAAAGGCCGAACAGGTGGAAATGACTCCCGGCCACAGCGGCGTTCGCCATCGTTTCAGCCCGTTTAGGCCCCGCGGTTACCTTGGCGATGATGCTGCAGAGCTGAGGGCCGTCCTGGGTGAGCGACAGCAGGTTGCTGATGGCGCTGCCGATGGTGTGGACGCTGTCCGACGAGTCGATCTGCTTGATGAGGAGCTGTGAGGGGGGTCCCACGTTTACTTTTAGAAAATTAGAGACGCCGGAAATGCAATTCACCAAATTCATTCATTTAGTTTTCCTAAAAATGGATTTAAGACACTGATTGCGGGAATTTTCTGTTATCATATAATCTTTAAAATTATCTACATGACAAAAGCTTTATGTTGGTAAATATATATATATATACATATATATATATATATACATATACAGGACTGTCTCAGAAAATTAGAATATTGTGATGAAGTTCTTTATTTTCTATAATGCAATTCAAAAAACAAAAATGTCATGCATTCTGGATTCATTACAAATCAACTGAAATATTGCAAGCCTTTTATTCTTTTAATATTGCTGATTATGGCTTACAGCTTAAGAAAACTCAAATATCCTATCTCTAAATATTAGAATATCATGAAAAAGTATACTAGTAGGGTATTAAACAAATCACTTGAATTGTCTAATTAACTCGAAACACCTGCAAGGGTTTCCTGAGCCTTGACAAACACTCAGCTGTTATAAATCTTTTTTTTTACTTGGTCTGAGGAAATATTACAATTTTATGAGATAGGATTTTAGAGTTTTCTTAAGCTGTAAGCCATAATCAGCAATATAAAAAAATATAAAAGGCTTGCAATATTTCAGTTGATTTGTAATGAATCCAGAATGCATGACATTTTTGTTTTTTTAATTGCATTACAGAAAATAAAGAACTTTATCACAATATTCTAATTTTCTGAGACAGTCCTGTATATATATACATATATATACATATATGATTTAAAGTCAGTTTTTTAAATGTAAAATTAAATTTTTATAACATTACAGACCCCAGAAATGAAATTCACAGTCAGCAGGTTTTCCATAAAGATGGATTTAAGACACTGATTATAGTGTATATGTTCGGTTTTCATATAATCGTTTAAATTATCCTTATGACAAAAGATTTTCGTTGGTAAAAAAGTATATATGTGTTTATTAAAGTCAGTTTTTTTAATGGTGCCAAATTAAGAAATAATGTTCCATTTCATTGAGTTTATATAAATCTATAAAAGTCTGTTTGTTAGGAAAACACTTAGACCACAGTGTGTCTGTGAATCTCAGTGAAGGGTAGAAGTGACTTTAAAGTTATTATTTTATTTTTTTATTCACCATTAATATTCACACAGGAAAATAAAGACTCTTAAAAAACAAATCAGTTTCAACTAAATGTGGAGGAAAAAATTGATTAATAAATACAGAAGGAACATTTCGGGTAAGTATTGACAGCTGTGGGTGTGTGTGTGTGTGGGGGGGGGGGGGAGTTTACCCGGATCTCATTGGCCAGCGCCATGTCGATCATGTTGCTGAAGGAGTCGCTGACGTCCGTGAGGATCTCGTGGATCGCCTCTCTCATGGACTTCAGGAAGAACTCGTCATCGGTGTGAAGGCACCTGAGAGCGAAGAGACGCGAGGAAGACCCGTGAGGAAGAGACGAGAGGAAGAGATGAGAGGAAGAGACGTGAGGAAGAGACGAGAGGAAGAGACGTGAGGAAGAGACGAGAGGAAGAGACGAGAGGAAGAGATGAGAGGAAGAGACGAGAGGAAGAGACGTGAGGAAGAGACGTGAGGAAGAGATGAGAGGAAGAGGCGAGAGGAAGAGACGAGAGGAAGAGACGAGAGGAAGAGACGTGAGGAAGAGACGAGAGGAAGAGACGAGAGGAAGAGAGGAAGAGACGAGAGGAAGAGACGTGAGGAAGAGACGAGAGGAAGAGACGTGAGGAAGAGACGAGAGGAAGAGACGAGAGGAAGAGACGTGAGGAAGAGACGAGAGGAAGAGACGTGAGGAAGAGACGAGAGGAAGAGACGAGAGGAAGAGACGAGAGGAAGAGACGTGAGGAAGAGACGAGAGGAAGAGACGAGAGGAAGAGAGGAAGAGACGAGAGGAAGAGACGTGAGGAAGAGACGAGAGGAAGAGACGTGAGGAAGAGACGTGAGGAAGAGACGAGAGGAAGAGACGAGAGGAAGAGACGTGAGGAAGAGACGTGAGGAAGAGACGAGAGGAAGAGACGTGAGGAAGAGACAAGAGGAAGAGAGGAAGAGACGAGAGGAAGAGCCGAGAGGAAGAGACGAGAGGAAGAGACGAGAGGAAAAGACGAGAGGAAGAGACGTGAGGAAGAGACGAGAGGAAGAGACGAGAGGAAGAGACGAGAAGAAGAGACGTGAGGAAGAGACGAGAGGAAGAGATGTGAGGAAGAGACGAGAGGAAGAGACGCGAGGAAGAGACGAGAGGAAGAGATGTGAGGAAGAGACGTGAGGAAGAGACGAGAGCAAAAGACGAGAGGAAGAGACGTGAGGAAGAGACGAGAGGAAGAGACGAGAGGAAGAGACGAGAAGAAGAGACGAGAAGAAGAGATGTGAGGAAGAGACGTGAGGAAGAGACGAGAGGAAGAGATGTGAGGAAGAGACGAGAGGAAGAGACGTGAGGAAGAGACGTGAGGAAGAGACGAGAGGAAGAGACGAGAGGAAGAGATGTGAGGAAGAGACGAGAGGAAGAGATGTGAGGAAGAGACGAGAGGAAGAGACGCGAGGAAGAGACGAGAGGAAGAGATGTGAGGAAGAGACGTGAGGAAGAGACGAGAGGAAGAGACGAGAGGAAGAGACGTGAGGAAGAGACGTGAGGAAGAGATGTGAGGAAGAGACGAGAGGAAGAGACGAGAAGAAGGAAGAGACGAGAGGAAGAGACGAGAGGAAGAGACGAGAGGAAGAGACGAGAGGAAGAGACGTGAGGAAGAGACGTGAGGAAGAGACGAGAGGAAGAGACGAGAGGAAGAGACGAGAGGAGGGGTCGATGATGATGATGTCGAAGCTGTTCATCAACTCTTACCTCTCCGTAATGTTGGTCAGCTCCAGACATTTCTCCAGCAGAGATTTCTCATACTGCAACACATGAAAATAAATATATTTATATTTATAGAAAATACAGACATAATGTCTTAATTTTAATTCACAGCATTTCTTTCTTAAATTAACTTCATTCTTCAATAACATAGCAATTTTTTCAAAAGGCAAATGTGTAATTCCCAATAAAACTACAATTTTCAATCTGTGGCGGTTTCCTCTTGATCGTCTGAATTTCATGTTATTTATTTTTAAAGATTTAATCACTTTGGAGTCAACTTTATTTATTTGTTGGTGTTTAAAAACACGGATTGTAAGAGTCTATAAAAAGGAAAACACTCATTTATTTAAGGGGTGGAAATATGATTCAGTACATGGATTTGAAGAATTAAATCGAGTTTTTATTGGCTATTTATTTCAGGAACATATTGGGCTACGAATATTAAACTGATGAACCAAATTAATCACATTAATATTTTAAATGTAATGTTTTTTTAACAGCATGAAAAACTCCTTCCTATATTATAATTGCGCGTCTGAAATCTTGATTTTTAAAACCTCAACACTTCCGTTGTAACTATTTGTCTTTCTTAACCCTCCTGTTACCTTCAAATTTACTAACATATTTTACCCCTGGGGTCAATTTGAAACCTCCAGAAAATTATTTGAATTAATATTGTTTCCCAAGTTTAAGTGTGAGGTACTTTATGTGTGTTTGTTGACTACCTAAATAGCCCTTTAAATAAATAAAAAAGTTGATATTTCTTATATGTTTTACACAGTGAAAAACAGCCTGGGGTCAAATTGAACAGGACATTGAAAACATATCATCATGGGAATTTTATGTTTTCCCAGTTGTCCCCAATAAATTAGGAAAAGTCATGAAATATGAAGAAAAACAAATTATGTCAATCATTTTTTTAGCGGCGTTAAACATTGAATGGGGTCAAATTGACCCCAAAGGTAACAGGAGGGTTTAAAAAAGCTCTCGCGGACCCCAACCCCCACACACACACACACACTCCCTCCCCACCTTCTGCATGTCGGGCGGCGTGCCGCGCGCGGCGCTGTACTCGTGCACCAGCGAGCGCACGTGGCAGTCGGCCCTGACGGCCGTGCTGTGGACGCGCTGCCAGCGGCCCTTCTCCAGCCGCTGGAACATCTTGCCCAGCTCGGTGCTGACCACCAGCGCCCGGCGCAGCAACGTCTGCAGGTTGTTGCGAGCCACGTGGTCGCCGCCGGCCCCGCCCCCGGCTCCGCCCACAATCAGCTCCCCCTGCTGGGCGTCCTCCTCCACCCCGATGGGCTTGGCCTGCAGGACGCACATGCACTCCACCTCCGTCATGTGGCGGAGGTCCTCCATCCAGCGCTGGACGGAGTCGACGTGGAGCGACTGCATGCGGGCGCTGTGGGGGAGGGGCCAAGAGGAGAATTAAGAGGTTGTGTCACAGGAAAGGGGCGTGGTTAGAAACTTTTCTTTTTCTTTTCCATGACCTTTCCATGACTTTAAACCAAATTTCTATGACCAAAAATTTTGCAAAATCTCTGTTACACGAGTATATATCTTAAATCACACAAATAGTCTGAAAGGGAAAGGGGCGTGGCTATAAACTTGTTGACCAATACATTTCCATGACCTTTCCTTGACCTTTCCATGACTTTAAACCAAATTTCCATGACCAAAGATTATGTGAAATCTCGGTGTTACACGAGTATATACCTTAAAACACACAAATAGTTTGATTAATATCATACATATTTATATAATTGTTCATTCTTTTAATCAAATGAACATATAAACATTTTTTTTAAATTCTGACTTTTCCCAAACGTTTAGGATTTAAATTTGTTTGCAAGGACTTTTCCAGGCCTGTAAATAACCATTTTTAAATTCCATGATTTCTCCAGGTTTTCCATGACCGTACGGACCCTGCGATGTGAGTTGGAGACCTAAATCGCCTAAAAGCATTGTAACATTTGGATTTTTATGGACTCTACAATACCTTTTATTCAGTGTGTTTATGTGAATTTTAAAAAAGCTCATGTGATCCAGACCGCTATTCATCTGTGTACTCAAAGAAACAGAATTTTCTGTTTTTTAATTGATTTGCAGACATAACTCGAGTGTCCTTTCGTAGCGTTCTCTCGTTATTGACACGTAAATAAAAAGCACAAATTGCCGCGTGAACAGAATCCCGTTGGAGCGATAACTCACGAACTCGGCGCCGCCGTGTGCTCGCCGAGCGCCGTCCGGGAAGTGGTTTGTGCTGACGGAAGCCGGACCTGATTTATATGAAATAAACCTTCATCATCTCTGCCTCCTCCTCAGGAAATAACAAGCTCAATCAGTGGAAGACGTAAAGTGGTTACCCGTAAATTAAAACTGGCGGGCGATGATGACGGATCATTTAAGTTGGCAAGTAGTTCTCACTTTTTATTATTATTTTTTTACCCAGTTATTTTTTTCTAAATTTTTTTGGTCATAGTGTAGGTTTTCTAATTAGTGCACTTTACGACGTAATGATTTAAATAAGGGTCAAAATAAGTCATTTGTATATTTGTTTACGTACTGGAGATTTGATTTACCTCAAAAAACCTTCTCGGCTTATCCGAGTTACAGACGTCTCTCGGCCAATGGACGTCTACTTTGGCGTCACCTGACCAGAAGTTGTAAATCCACCATTTGGCCACTTTGTAAAATTGGTTTCAAAACCTTCCTAGGTCAGTTTCATTCAGTTTAAATAAGCATAATATAATGTATGTAGCAATAAAAGGTATATTTCAGACCTATTATCGATGATTTGTTGTTGTCATAGTCAGCAGGCGGAGATATCGTGAATATCGTTAACACAATCTGCCAGTTACAGAAAATGTAGGATCCATTTTAATTAGTTTTAATCATTTTAGACTCATTGTTTAAAAGATTATTACACATGTAACTGTGGGCGGGTGCAGCAATAGTCTTATTTAATAGGGTTAAATTATAAAAATAAAAACATAAACTGAGAGGAATATCATTGAAATAAAATGAACCACACAGCAGAACTTATTTTTATAATAAATTATTTTATCTAAAAATGATCATCATCACCTCAGGCATGCAAATAAAAAAATATTAAACCCACACACCTCCTCTAAAATGAAAAAAATCCATTAACGCGCCGCAACATAATAAACCTCAGCGCTAAAAAAAAAGAAAGAAAACACACCGCGGCGGCGGCGTTCCTAAAAATCAATGATGCGTCCCCGAAGGTCAATTATCCAGCGATAACTGGCGGTTCACACGCGTTGTGAGTCGAAGCGTTTCCCCGGAGCGCGGCGACGGCGTTCAGGAGAGCGAACGCTCAAAGCTTCGAGGGGCCTCTGATGGAGCTGCCCTACGTCGCCCCTCGGCCCTCTGGGTAACGTCAGCAGAAGACGGCGGCTCGCTGGAGACGTCGGGCTATCGCGTTAGTATCGACCGTCGGTCGGCCCGGCAAAAAAACAGCGATTTTTTTCCATCGACCGGCGGCGGCCGGCGTCATTCCCGAGGCCGGCATCGGGTTTCAGCTCCAATTATATCAAATCTCTATATCTCTATATCTCCTCCTCCATCGTACCACACGGAGAGCAGCTGGAGGAGTTTAGTTGGGGTCAGACAAAGGTCACCACACTCAAAACTCTTTTATTACGACCAGGACACACACACACACACAACACACACACACACACACAGGTGGGTCATCTGTATCTGGTTTTAGGTGAAGCCTTTCTTCAACAGTGTGTCCTTTGATTTGATTTATATTTTTTTAAATTGAAAGTACGCATCAATTCGACATTTACGAATGTCTTTCAACCGACATTGCATGTGCAGATTTTTTAGATGATGCTCATTTTAATTAAACTATACTTTAGTTGCATACATATTGAGAGCAAGAAGTGATAAACAACAAAAAAGAGCCACAAGGAAGGACAAAAACAAGAAGAAAACAACGTATAACTAGCGAGTGATCTATTCTCTATTGCATATTCATTGATTTATGAAAATAAAATCAGGTCTATGAGTAATAACCTAAAATGTATCTCATTTTTCCCAATCTGCCAAAATAACTGTTCCAGTTTGTAGTTGACAGGCGACGTCATCTTCTCCATGTTGTGAATGTTCGTGGTAACGTCCATCCGTGACATTTAAGTTCATTTAAATGCAAAAATTGATTTCCTCACTCACGTAAAAAAAAAAATGTTTTTGCCCAAATTCGGTAGAATTGCAATTTTTTTCTATCTATAGAGTTTCAGTCAATCGTCTGTCAGATGAGGGGGTGGAACAACGAAGGAGAAGCATACAGTTCAAACTCCCCCCTCCCCCGGTTCAAAACATTAATAAATCTCCCCTCAATGTGCAAAAAAAAATTCTGACTTCTGAAGGAAATGGATGAGAAATGAGTTTTAGTTTAAATAAGAGGCCATTAAAAGAAATTAATTTATCCTCAATTGTCCCCGTGCAAATAAAATAATCCTGAACCGGTTCAGTTGAGTTCTCATTCTTCCCACGCCGTGACTCCAAACTACAAGAGTCACCGATGAGCTGCGTCACCAGCAGCGAAGAGGAGCTCCGGCGCCTAAAGGTGCGTTCACACCAAAAGCAAAACTATTTTTTACGCAAACCGAATCCCATGAAAAGTCAACATACAGACGCGTGTGGCTGCGATAGACGCCATATTTTCCCGGGCGGCGCGTTTGGGGCGACGCGATGTGGGCGACGCGTTTACAGCGGCGCGTTTTCAGCGGCGCAATTTTCGCCCGGAGTAAAAAATTTCACCGTTGAGGCGGTCATCTCGCAACTCGGACCAATCGGCTCTTGAGTTCTCTCTCGTAGCTGGAAGCGGAAGTCTTTCAGACGTAACGGAAACTTTATCGGTGAAAGTGACCGAGCTGAGTGAGCCTACGGGTGATGTCATGAACCCAAACACGAGGGCGTGAGTGTGTGGGACGTCCACAACAAATATAAAGCAGAACTAGTGGTTAATTATTCTGGTGGATGAAGGAGATGATAACGGTCTCTACGGAGACGAGACACGGAGATAAGCCCCGCCCCTCGCGGAGCGTCTCGACGCTTATGGCGAGAACACGGCGAACGGTCGAGCGAGTAAACTCACGCGTTTTGGGCGACGCGAAAAATAGTTTCGCTTTTGGTGTGAACGCACCGTAACTCGTCTTCGCATTTCACACCAATTAAAGCGACACGTTTTTATTTATGTTGTGCGAGAAGAGAAAAAAAAGTCCCGATTTGTGTCAGTCGTAACCTTGTATGATTACGTCGATTTCAAAAGTGACGCTCGGCATCTGAAAAAAAAACGTGTAAAAGAAACGACGACATTAAATCTAAAAATGTCTCTTTTCCACGGTTTGTATGACCGACCCGTCTCGCTTTGCACGGAGCCACGAATAGAAAAGAAAAAGATGATGATCAAAATAATAATAATAATAGGCTTGTTTTCCACAGGAGGGGAAGCGGTGCACTTCAGCTCGCCGTGGATGACAAATATTTACACGCCGGGCCACCAGAGGGTCAGAGCCAGCGGCGCCATCATCCAGACGGAGCTCTCGTACTCTCACGGGCTTTTTGTGTTTGCACACGGCCTGGAAGTCTTTTGTGTTTTATATATTTCTATGTATTAGAAATAGGGTTGGGTACCGGAAACCGGTGCCAATGTGGCAGAGTTCTGCAGAACCAACCTCAGCGACCAAAGAAAGTAACCAACAGATGCATATAGGGCCGAATCAGGCGGATACCCCCTCATAATAAACATCCACAAACGAGCAGTACATTATTTTTAGGTATAGAGACGGACCCTGACCCGGTACAGGCTCAGAGACCACCTGGAGACAGACAGGTATAAACTATACTATTTTGATGCGACAGTATTATTAAAAGTCTTTTTTTTAAAGTTAAAACATTTTCTTTATTGTGAGATTCTTCTGCTTTTCTTTATTGATCTGACAAAACAAGCAATTAGATGAGATCCACTTGGACTTAAAGAGGTTCCGATAGAACAAATTATTAATCAGTTAATTGAGAAAACAACTGCAACAAATCTATCATGTGTTGCGGCCCTTAATCAATCTTTCATAATCCATTACGACCATAATTAAATCATTTAAGTATGACTCACTCGTTTGACGTTCACTTCCAACTCATGAAGACACATTTTCTACTGTATGTTATTATTATTATTATGAAAATACTAGACATGGACACAATCGACGTCTATGGAGGACTTAAAATGTCTTAAGTATAAATAAATAAATAAATAAATAAATGCATAAATGTAGAAATAGATTTATTTAATGATGTCTTGTTTAGGTATAACTTATATTGATTCATTCCTGTATTCATTTATTTATGTATACATTTATTTAAGCATTTATTTATTTATTCTTGTATTTAAGCATTTATTTATTCCTGTATTTATTTATTTATACATTTATTTAAGCATTTATTCCTGTATTTATTTATTTATACATTTATTTAAGCATTTATTTATTTATATATTTATACATTTATTTAAGCATTTATTCATTCCTATATTTATTCATGCATTTATTTATTTATACTTAAGACATTTTAAGTCCTCCATACACGTCAGCTACCTTTTTTAAAATAAAAATACACATGAAAATATTGTGTTCTATTGTATTTAAAAGACAAATGTAAAGAATAAATAAACTTGTGAATTGGATGAGAGAGGCGGGCTCGGGGGTTTAATCCTCAATGCAACCACACATATTACAAATGGAGGCGCTCACAGTTAAAGCTCCGGGCTTCGGGGGGTAGAAGCCCCGCAACGAATGTTTTATCACCACATCTGGAATCGGGCATATGAAAATAAAACTCTGCAGCGTGTGCCGGCTCACGTCGTCATTTCTGAACGTTCTTGCCACAGATATGGAAGTCTCTGAACGAGCCGTGTCACTTATGAACTAATGGAAATCTCTCTCAAAAAGGCCACGATGGGGGGGGGGGACGTTGTGGCTTTGGCTTCCACCGACGGAGGAAACAAGGACACTCTTGTCCCAGGAAGAAGGAACTATGGAGGCAAACAGGAAGTTAATGTGTTCCCCGTCTGCTGAAAAGAAACCAGAATATGTCTGGGTTTTTTTAAATTAAAAGCTGCTTCGAGAGAATATATGGCTTATGGTAGTTTTTAACTGTGCAAGTCCCGCCCCCTTGGTTTTCTGGGCGGAGGTCGGGTCTGCGCTGCTCCCCACGTAGCGTGTTGGAAGACGATATCGTGGCCTCTGACTGGGCAGACATCTGACTCCCAGATGTTTTTCAGACGGCCTTTAAAGTGAAGCCAGGAGCATCTGACTCACACGCCGGCGGACACGCAGACGAGCAACGACTGCAGGCATCACGCGTGAAGCTTCTCCTGGGCTCCCATTCCTTTATAGAAATCACATTTACGGGACTTTTGCGATGATTTAGTGATGGTTTGAGAGGCCGGGGGTCGAGCCACACACACCGACAGAGAGGCTAAGTCCCGCCCCCTTCCTGTTGACCGCTTGAAAATATCTAAATTTAACAATAATAAATTAAAAAATATATAAACAAATATATAAATTTAAAAATATTAAATAAAAAAATATATGAAAGAATATAAACATTTAAAAATAATAAATAAATAAAAATATTTTAAAAATATGTACATTTTTAAATAATATATAAACATATATCAAAAATATTTTAATTGAAAAATATAAAATATATACATTTTAAAATATATACATTTTAAAATATATAAAAATAAATATATAAAGATAAATATTAAAATATATAAATATTGATACATAAATATTACAATTATTATTTGAATATAAATATACAAATGATTATTCAATTGTGCCTAGTTGTCAATTACAAACTGGTGCATTGAGAGCAGCGTGTTCAAAATATACTTCCCGTCCATAATTCACCATTTCAACGTTCATACGATGAACGTAACGCGGCTCTGATTTATTTTTCGTGACCTCTGAACGATATCCGAGAAGTTCATCCTCAAAAAGAGAACGATAAAATCATTTTTCAGAATAACACAAGATCTCACAGGACATTTGACTTTTTCCTCTCTCGTTCAATGGCTGTAAAATAAAAAAAATGTAAACTGTTTTTGTCTGTCTCAAAATCACCGCCAGCTGACTCCGCCTCTCTCTTTTAGCTCGCAAGAGTCCCGCCTTCTTTCCCTCGCATCACCCGCACCAAAAAAAAAAACATAACAAGTACGAGTGAACCTGCGCTGGCGGTGGCCGAGCCTCTTTCGGACTCTGACCCCCGAGGCCCGGATCGTAGATGGAGGCGCTCGGTTCTGTTTTGCATCTGAGTGCATCTGTGTTTTCAATTTACTCGTAATACAATTCAGTCATTTGGCTCCTTTCATCCCTTGATTTACCGAACCATGTGGCGCAATAGGATTTATGTTCAAGCGTGTGTGTGTGTGTCGGACAAAGAAAGCGAGTGTGTGTGTGTGTGTGTGTGTGTGTGTGTGTGTGTGTGTGTGTGTGTGTGTGTGTGTGTGTGTGTGACAGCTGTACCGATTCGACATCCAAGGGCATCCGCCGTGTCAGCATTTGTAAACACAAAACTGTCGGACGATATATATTCAAATGTGTTATCGATGACATCAGAGATATTAAATCCCGGCAGGGTGGCAAGACTTTTCTGGAAGTCGGGGAGATTTAAACATTAACGACCACGTTTTGAAAGGGTTCGATTTTACCAGTCTATAAGCCCCGCCTCTCCCTTTCCCAACACACACACATGAAACAGCAGGTTAATGCAGTCCCATGAGGGTCTACAGCAGGGCTATTCAACTTCAGTAGCAAGTGGGCCGAATAAGAAAATCACGGGGGGTGTGAGGGCCGCACAGAATATTGATCAAATAATGGCTACAAATTAAAAACAGTAATGTATATTTCCACAGGTAAACAGTCACACACGAAAATGCGTCGGTATTGTGTGGCAAAAGTGTTGCGGACAAGCATCACTATAAACATGTTTCAAAGTGTAAATATCCGCTCAAGGTAACCAGTTGTTTCAGGTCCCTTCAACCAAACTGTTCCCATGAAAACATAAGAAATGTGACTTAATGGATCAATATATAAATTACTTAGGATGAAACAAATATCTGGTGGCGCAGCGCACAGACTGCATGTCTTTGAGTGCAGTCTCCTTTTGCGTGAAAGGGATCGAAACCAGGTGGGGCGATCTTTTTATTTTTATTTTTTCTAAAATGTATTTCTTCCTCCGTGGCTGTGATGCACTGCTCACTTATACAATCGTAATCGCCGAAATGGATATGAACGGTGGCTTGAAGATCTCCAGCAATATGTTTGTGAATGTGTGACGAATCTGGTGAGCGAGACAGAGCCCCTCTGCAGATGTGAAGAGAACACAACGCACGCGCAGGGAAACCAGTAGGTCTGAAAACCAGTAGGGGTGGAACACCGGCAACCAACACGGGTGCGTAACATAAAGATGTAACCATACAGGTTTGGTTGAGGCAACAGTGAAACTCAATGGCTCTGGGTTAGATGTCTCAATGTATAAAAGAGGCGTGTCCGTCAGTTTTATTTTTTCTTACCAAGCTATACTGATTTGCAGGCAGTCTTGCGGGCCGTAATTAAACTCAAACGGGCCGTATCCGGCCCTCGGGCCGCTAGTTGAATAGGCCTGGTCTACATGATGGTCAACATGAGGGTCTACATGAGGGTCTTCATGAGGGTCTACATGAGGGTCTACATGATGGTCTTCATGAGGGTCTACATGAGGGTCTACATGAGGGTCTACATGATGGTCAACATGAGGGTCTACATGAGGGTCTTCATGAGGGTCTACATGAGGGTCTACATGATGGTCTACATGATGGTCTACATGAGGGTCTTCATGAGGGTCTTCATGATGGTCAACATGAGGGTCTACATGATGGTGTACATGAGGGTCTACATGATGGTGTACATGAGGGTCTTCATGATGGTCTACATGAGGGTCTACATGATGGTCTACATGAGGGTCTACATGAGGGTCTACAGGATGGTCAACATGAGGGTCTATATGAGGGTCTACATGAGGGTCTTCATGAGGGTCTACATGATGGTCTACATGAGGGTCTACATGAGGGTCTTCATGAGGGTCTTCATGATGGTCAACATGAGGGTCTACAGGATGGTCTGCATGAGGGTCTACATGAGGGTCTACAGGATGGTCTACATGAGGGTCTACAGGATGGTCTACATGAGGGTCTTCATGAGGGTCTACATGAGGGTCTACATGAGGGTCTTCATGATGGTCTACATGAGGGTCTACATGATGGTCTACATGAGGGTCTTCATGAGGGTCTACATGAGGGTCTACAGGATGGTCTACATGAGGGTCTTCATGAGGGTCTACATGAGGGTCTACATGATGGTGTACATGAGGGTCTTCATGATGGTCTACATGAGGGTCTACATGATGGTCTACATGAGGGTCTACATGATGGTCTACATGAGGGTCTACAGGATGGTCTGCATGATGGTCTACATGAGGGTCTACATGAGGGTCTTCATGAGGGTCTACATGAGGGTCTACAGGATGGTCTGCATGAGGGTCTACATGATGGTCTACATGAGGGTCTACAGGATGGTCTGCACGAGGGTCTACATGATGGTCTACATGAGGGTCTTCATGAGGGTCTACATGAGGGTCTACATGAGGGTCTACATGATCGTGAACATGAGGGTCTACATGAGGGTCAACATGGTGATCTACAGGATGGTCTACAGGATGGTCTACAGGATGGTCTACATGAGGGTCTACATGAGGGTCTACAGGACGGTATACATGAGGGTCTACATGAGGGTCTACAGGACGGTATACATGAGGGTCTACATGAGGGTCTACATGAGGGTCAACATGGTAATCTACAGGATGGTCTACAGGATGGTCTACATGAGGGTCTACATGATGGTCTACATGAGGGTCTACAGGACGGCCTACATGAGGGTCTACATGAGGGTCTACATGGTGGTCTACATGAGGGTCAATGTTGGTGGTTCCACTTGCCTCATTGGGGACGAGGAGAGCGAGGAGCTGCTCTGTCTGGAGCCGCTCTGAGGGCTCGCCACTCGGTCCGAGGCCATCTCACGTCAGCTCAGCACCTGGAACACAAGACGACCCTCAACGTCAACCTCAAGGTCACAAGACGACCCTCAACGTGAACCTCAAGGTCACGAGACGACCCTCAACGTCAGCCTCAAGGTCACGAGACGACCCTCAACGCCAACATCAAGGTCACAAGACGACCATCATTGTCAACCTCAAGGTCATGAGATGATAATCAACGTCAACCTCAATGTCACATGGTAACCCTCGTCGTCAACCTCAAGGTCACAAGACGACCCTCGTCGTCAACATCAAGGTCACGGCGCGTGAAGGAGCGATGTCTTCTCTCATTTTACACCTTTCAAGTGTGGGAAAAAGTGTTAGGAATAAAGTGAATACTTCAATACCAACACACACACACACACACACACACTGCCTCCTCTTGGCTGTGTTGCTTGCCACTGCAGCCTTTATCCACGACAAAAATCTCCTTATTGATCCGCCTCCATGCGTTCTATTCTTGTCCCCTCCCCCCCTAAAGTAATTTCATTATCAATAAACCTCACTGTTTTAAATAGCCGCAAGCCGCATGGTGTGCCAGTGGAATAATATTTCTTATCTTCTAATTTATTGGCGCGCTGCCAGCCAGGGACTCTCCTCCCTTACTTTGGGGGGGCCGGATCAAAAAAGATAGAGAGAGGCTAACGCTCTTAAGTGCCCACAACTTTATTCCCGCCGTTTTATTGATGTATCCCATTTAGATTAGACGGTTCTGGATCGGGAGAAGCCTCCCGCCTGAAGCACACACACTCTCATCCTTTTAGTTAATGATATCCAGCAGTGGTGTGGTTACACATTTCTTGTTTACTGTGAGGTGCAATGAGCAGGTAGTTACAAAGTGAGACCAGATCTCTCTCACACATACACACACACACACACACACACACACATAGACACACTCCCGGTGTCAAGCAGCAGGTTTCAGCTTAAAATGATATGCCTCCCAGAGTGTTGGGATCAATAAATCTACTACGGGAGAACTCACAATAAAGAAAGTGATACTGGAGGGACGCGTGTGGCGCACGGCGAACGTCACGAGTTTGATTCCCGCTTGTTCGCTGCCGCAGTGTTGAGTCCGAAATATCGCGATGCCATAACTGATCCACCGTGTAGCGTTGCGATGAGTCGGCAAATTTTTTTAATGTTTCCCGCAAAACTACCCGGGTCACGTAATTATGAGGGTGTAGTCAGCGATTAAAATCAGTGACTGCTGGTGAGGAGATATGACAGATAGGAAAAAAAGAAGATAGGAAAGAAGATGGAGAGGAGGAGGAGGAGGAGGAGGAGGGGTGGGTCTTTTAACTGCAGTCTTGGCACGGTCCTCCGGGGGCCATTTTCAGAGAAAGCATCACAGCGAATCAGAAATTATACCAATACTGGGCCAATACCGCGGGCGTTCAGACTTTTTGAAGGAACAAAACTCATCCATCTCCTCTGGTTGCAGTTAGAATAAGAGTAGAATATCGAAACCCCCCCAGAGAACGAGGGCTGATATATAGTTGCGCCGTTAAATTATCATAATAGAGGTGTAGATTAATTACGCCGGCCCTGTAATTGAGCGCCGGGGGGGTCACGGCCAACGAGACGCGGATCCAACGGGATTTCATTACATGTGCCGCTGGCTGGTTTGCGGTGGATTACCATACAAATGGAGATGAGTTGTCCAATCAAGCAATTCAGTCCTGAGCACTTAAGAGTGTGCCACTAAGTGCCGTGTTAAGGACCATTGCACTGAGAGTGAGCTCTGTCATTCTGCGCTAAGTGGCCACCGGCTCAGAAAAATAAAAAAAGCCAACATAAAAATAATAAAAAATGTACGGCAGGTTGTCGTATTTATTTGACTTCTTCCTGGACGTTTTGGGGACAGGCGGCGCTCTGCTATGTCGTAATCCTGCACCTTTCTCTTTACATTTTTAAAGGTGTATTTCCGTGGGGATGCAGCCCCCCCCCCCCCTCCCCTCCCACAGTTTAAACATTCCCAAAGCACAGGAAGCACCGCAAGTGTTACAGAAACACGAGTTTCCGAAAGCAGACGGTCAGCGTCGACGGCTGGGGTGGACATTTAAAACAATATTTGATGTCTGGGCTGAAACCCGAGTGGCCCCTTTGGGGTTTTCTCCCACTCGGTTGCCGTGGAGAACGTGTCGGTGGTAGGTAGCCAAACAAAGGACACCTCTGTCTCTGTCGCTGGGCCTCATGTCACATGCCGGGTAAAATAACAACCACTCTGTAACTGTGTGTGTGTGTGTGTGTCGAGAGGGATTTAAATGCTGTGCGAATGTTCTTCAGTCATTTCTCATGTGACGTCTGTCTGTAGTCACGCCAACCCCTGTATGCGATTCACCTTTTGTCCTTTCTTACGTTAGCTAACGCAGCCTTGACATATGTTAGCTGTAGCTCAACTGTTAGACAAAGGTTGAGCGAATGTTTAAAGGCTCGTACCACAAAGGACCAAAGTAAAAACAATAAACCTCCAGGTAACCTTACTCACACGTAACACACGTCTCAGCATTGTTTTGATCATATTTGTTCTACACTCAAAAAACCGATTCAAGCCCTTCTTCGAGGTGACACATTTAAATATTGTTTGATACATTTAAATAAATCAATTACAAAATGAAGATATTTATATTGAATGGGTGTAACACAAAATGTATGAATACTTTCATTTATTAGATTTATTTAGGTTACACTCTCAAATTAGATGTGTTGTACCTATCTAAAGTCAAAAGTCCATAGTTGCATGAGATTAGTATGAGGTACCTCTAGTAATAATTGCGGAGGTCGTCTGTGATTTTAATCCAAATCTGCCATGTCCTTTGTCAAGTAAAAATTCCCCCGCAAATTGATCCACTGTATTCCTCTGAGGTCATGTGATAGAGACGTTAGACCAGTACGTAGGTACCTCTTTGCAGGTTGCAAATTATGGCATCGGCAATTATAAATTTAAGTTTTGGACAGCATTATGGATTCAAACTCAAGAGGCTCATCTCTCCAAACAGCATGGAGACTCATTTGCCAGATGTCTTTGTGAGTATTATATAAACATAAAATAAGCTTATACAACGGTATATTTATATTATTAAATATGAATATCAAACAGCATAATATTTTTTTATGTAATTGTATGTTATGCGGATCCTTGACATCAAACCCAAAAGGATAATCTCAGTAAATTCAATTAAATTACAGACTTTATTTATCCTGTGGGTAGACAGACGTGGGGGTATTTTCTAAATCACATGGCGTCTCCTGGAAAAAAACAAGTTCCATGCCAGTAGGGTTTTTAGACGACTTGCGAAAGCAATTTTTTTTGTTCATCGACACTGTAGCGCCTGAGATATTCTCCCTTAGTCTGCTTGTTAGGGCCTCGTTCCTAACCGACAAATAAAAGGAGAGCGCCAAGTTACCATCAAGATGTCAATGTCTGCCGACCTCATTGTTTGTGCTCTCCGTAACTGCAGAATTACTGGATGAAAAAACGAAAACATTTCCAGTCCGTATTCAAATATTCTGCGGCGACGCAAAATTGCCTTTTCGCAGATTCTGAGTAAAACCACCAACTGAATGCAAAAATTGGTCTGCAGAAAACAAGAAAACCGAAACCACCGTGGCTTCCATTCAACATTGTGCCAAGCGATGACTATTTATTTGACAAAAACAAAGGAAATCCAACTCTGAAGGAAATCAGAAGAAACAATTAAACCACTCACCATTTTTTAAGAGGCCCAAACCAGCTTGAACAATGTGATTGAGTTCATGACGGAGTACTTCAAAGTTGTATATCCTTGTTGTTTCTGGAGGGCCTCGTTATGTAACCGATTCCTTATGGTTTGGCTAGATTTGCAAAACTGCCAGCAATCATGGACAAAATGCTTCTTTTCGCGCTGCTCTCCGAACTCACGCCAAGCGTCTCAGAAGTTGTTCCTGAGCCTTTGGCCTTAAAACCCGGTGGACGTGCTCCGAATCAACGGTGCCGCGCCGCTCACGTCCCGTCGTTGAGCCGGGAGCCTGGGCTCACGGCAAGAGACGGGAGTCGCAGTCCCACCACGGAGCTGTCAATGTAGGGGTGGAAAAGCAGAGCGGGGTGGGGTGCTGTTTGGGAACAAACTGGAAGCAGGCCGGGCTGAGCCACGGACCCCCGACATTCCCATCCCACGCACTGTGGGCTGGCTCAAAGTGGGCCCTTGTACTAGGACAGAGAGACCCTCACAGGGCAGCAGATAATGCCGGATGTTTACTACTGGCTAACTATTTGGTGAGTCAGCTCTTTTCTCCAACTGTACAATGCAAAAGATATTTTCTACATCATCGTAGTTAAAACGTGAGGTCATTTCATGGTTAGTACAATACACAGTAAGTATATCCCTTGGTAAGATTTTATAGCACATAGCTGCCAATTTAAGAATTCAGGCAGTTTTCCCGCCATGCTCAGCTCAACCTGTAACCCATTAAGCTTCCTATATATACCTTGTTTGAGCAATAATGTAAACAGAGTATATGGGTTACCGCCGGATAGAGTAGAACTTACGGATTTACAGATGTTCACATTAATTTAAGTACTGAATGTGTTGCACGAGCGGTACTTTTATTCCTGATGTGAAGAATTGTGGGAGAACTACTGTTGGAAAAAAAGGAACATTAATGTGTTCAAACAGGAAGTATAATATGGAACTCACTGTGGTACATTTGATGGAAAATCAAACGCTAATGTAACTTCAGCTAACGTAAGCCAACATAACAAGGTAACGTATCATAAGCTAATGTAATTTAAGCATATGTATCATACATTAATGGAACTCAAACTAACATTATGTAAACCAACATAACATAAGCTAACGTATCATAAGCTAATATAATTTAAGCTAACGTGTCACGCGCTAATGTACCTTAAACTAACATTAAGTATACTAACAACATAAGCTAATGTATCATACCCTAATCTAATTTAAGATAACATTATGTAAAGTAACTTAAGGTAACGTATCATACGCTAACATTACTTAGCAGCCTTAAACTACCTAGAACCTTAAACTAACATTAAGTATACTAACAACATAAGCTAACGTATCATACCCTAATCTAACTTAAGCTAACATTATGTAAAGTAACTTAAGCTAACGTATCATACGCTAACATTACTTAGTGGTAGACTATTTAAAGCCAGGCATTGTGAGGACATACTTGTTCTCTCAAGACACAACAGACTTGCCCACAGTCTCAGCAAGTCTAAATGCAGCGCATTCCACAGATAACATCGGTCTGGGCAACTTGTTTTTAAGTTAAGTTTTTGCCAAACTGACACTCAGCTAACAGGAGTTTGTTATGCTGGAGTTACGTCAGTAAAGACTGAATTATTTGGATTTTTTCAGCATCTGCAACGTGGTCAATATTTTGAATATTTGAAGTCCCATATGTGCATTTAGCGATTTAGCAAGTCTAGCTTGGGTTACCCTTTTTCAAGAGACTCTTGTTTGACACTGTGCCTTGTAGCGGCCCACTCATATTTTATCTGAATTACCTTCTCAGCAAACTGTTTGGCCACAAGCCAAACTTGAGGCTACCGTCACTCCATTCATCACTGGTGAACATAAAACTGAGATCCAAGAAGAGGCTGTAAGTATACTTACATAAAGAGCAATTTAGTTTTACGTAAATAGAACAAATAAAAGAATTGAGAAGCCGCAACATAAAAGCTAAAAATCTATGCATGTTTGAAAGTAGTCTTTACATAGAACGACAACTACGGTAAGATTGGAAACATATCCGTTAGTTTTCTTAGCAGAAAGAGTGGCCTCATGCCCAAAGAAACGTCTTGAACATCCAACATTATAAATTAATTTCTCGATTCGCCAGATGTGGCATATTAGGCCATAATTTTGTGAAAATATTAGGTGTTTGGAACATAGAGCTGGATTAAAAAATGGCAATTACAAATAATTAAAAGTTACAGGTTTAAAGTTTTAAATTCACCTTCTAGACCCCCAAAAGGGTCAAACTCTGTATCCGCGTTACTTGAAACAAACTGAACTTCAAATTACATTTTAAAATAAAGATTTATGCTAATTTGGAAACAAATAGATTATTTCATGAAGACTTCTTCTGCAAACTATTTTACCAGATTGGGACTATTTTTTCCCACGTCCCCGATAAGTCCTTCATTAAAATAGCAGCTGCACCACCTTTTTCCGCTCCGCCTACGTCCAGGTCTTCTTGTGGTCCGTCCAGAATAATAGACATCCTTCAGATTACGCCTCAATCCCATCCGACAGAGTGGACACCGCCACTTAACTCACTGACAGCTCCACAAGTTACCTCCAGATTCTCCTCATCACAAAGTTCTTAACTACGTTTTTTTCCCATGTTCGGACACACGCTAAGCAAAAAAAACATTATACCAACAGCACTGTGAATTTGCCTAAAGACACACAAAACCAAATTCTCCAGCGGTGCCACTATAGCCATGTGGCTAATGATAGAAAAACAATGTCAATGTCTCGAGGTGCCTCGGGGAGGACGGTGACAGGGGGGTTAAGGAGCATCACACGTCGAGTGTGGCACACTGTGATATAAATAGTGTGGAGGAGGATGGCGAGTAAGCAGCGTTCCCATGCATAAATATTACTTATATATAACACTTTAAGAGTATATTGTGAGGAAGAGAGACTGCTGAAGCTGGAAGGAACCCTCCTATTACCTTTGGGGTCAATTGGACCCCATTCAATGTTTGACGTCTCTACAAAAATGATTGACATAATTTTTTTTGCTTCATATTTCATAAATGTTCTTAATTTATTGGGGACAACTGGGAAAACATACAATTCACATGATGATATGTTTTCAATGTCATGTACACAACTTGTACGCAATGTTGTTCTTTGGGGTCAATTTGACCTCAGGCTGTTTTTCACTGTGTAATAGATATAAGAAATATCAACATTTTTAATTATTTAAAGGGCTATTTAGGTAGTCAACAAACAAACATAACGTACCTGACACTTAAACTTGGGAAACAATATTAATTCTAATCATTTTCTGGAGGTTTTAATTGCTGTGGTCAAAAAGGGTAAAAGATGTTAGTAAATTTTAAGGTAACAGGAGGGTTAACATGGAGTCTAACGTCATCACGGTTCACATAGGATGTGTTCATAGTAGTTTTGACTTGACTGACTAATTCTAAGCACGAAAATAAGCCACACTATGATTCCCGGGTCATCTTGGTGGTTTAGCTGTCAATGTAAGACTACTTAAATGCAATATACTATGGTTTCATCATGCTTGGGACCATTGCCGCATGTCATCCATACGGCTGTCAAGGCAAATATAGCTCAAAAATACACAAATGTTAGCTGAAAATTAAAATGAACCCACTAGGTTGATCATTTAATCTGAAAGATGTTCATGTTAATTTCTTCTGGTTTAATCCAATTTTAGGTGTAATGCTAATATTTTGACATGTCAACCTTCAACGTCAAACTTCTTCAACTTTATTATCTGTCTGAAAATCTTGTTAGCAACGAGGCATCAAAACATACAAATGAACAGACGACAACTTAACAACCAATTTAACGAATAAAGAACGCATTGGACTGCATTTATAGAGCGCTTTGATCCACTCCATTGGCAGCAAGAGCAGGGAATAAAGTGGATAATGAAGACCCATGCTAAATTTAGAGGCAAATAAAGTGCAGCTTGAGGTAAATAGTCGCTTTGGGAATAACTCCAGTGGTGCCGTGGGCGGCATACGGACAACCGGTCAATATGAGTCATATTTTAGTGGCTTTTCAACAACTTACTGGGTGGCTTAAGATTTAATCAGTACATTGCTGGGAAAGACGGGTGAATTAAGGGGACGTCCATTGGGAAACTCAAAGCTGAAGAAGTTCTCCTGGTTTGTGATAATAAAAAGAAGGTTGCGACGGTGTGTGAGAAAGTAGTGGCATGCCTCCGTGATGGATCATTTAAGTCTTTAAGTTTAAAAAAATCCACTTGGGTGAAGGAGAGAGTCGGTTATCGCTCGGCGTTAGCAGCGAGCCTGACCGCAGAACCAGCGTTTTTGCTCCATTATCCGTCTGTCACTCATTCCAGAGTAACCGAGGACGTAGAACTGGAGGCACAAAGCGTCTCACTTTGGCCAAATTGTTTTTTCTCCTTCGCAGTTTACGGGAACAAACGCTTCCTTTCTTTTTTCAAGCAGCCATCAGACGGAGACAAATCGAGTAGTGAGGGGATAAAGTGTAATTTCGTACGCCGACCATAGAAGTTAGCGTCACACGGGATTTTTCCAATGGATTCTGGAACGTTGCAGAACATTTTGTAGCTCACGAAAATTCCTCAAATTTACACATTTTGTTTCTGCAAGAAAATCTTCACAAATTAACACACATTTTAGGATTTTGAAGCGTGAAGTAAAAAGCTAACATTCGGCTATCAAAGAAACCAAGCGTGTTCGTACACAACAAAGCTACAGTCACGGAGTTAGTATCAAACACCTATTTTAAGACATTTAAAGTGTCTTAAAGTGTAATTTCATACGACGACCACAGAAGTTAGCGTCACACGGGATTCCGGAACGTTGCAGAAAATGTTTTAGCTCACGAAAATTGCTCAAAGTTACACATTTTGTTTCTGCAAGATAATCTTCACAAATTAACACACATTATAGGATTTTGAAGTGTAAAGTAAAAAGCTAACGTTCGGCTATCAAAGAAACCGAGCGTGTTCGTACACAACAAAGCTACAGTCACAGAGTTAGGATCTAGTTAGTAACTTTTGTGATGGAAATGTCACTCTTGCCTGTCTTCAAAACTTGAGAGCCCTGTAAAAAGTATAAAAACTATAACTATAAAAGAAACCGAGCGCGTTAGTACACAACAAAGCTACTATCACGGAGTTAGTATCTAACACATATTTTAAGACATTTAAAAGCTTAAAGGGGTATTAACTGATGGATTTTATTTAAACTTCTTACACACATCTAACCAAAAAACACTGATTTTGAGCAGAAGGAACTAGAAGTGCCAAATATATATATATATTATTCAGTTACCGTAGATTGTTTATTATTTTTTTCAAACTGTTAACTGCATATTGTTATATTTGATCTTACTAGTCTTGTGTGCACGTTACTGCTGTAATCCTGTACTTTTCATCACTGCAGGACTATTAAAGGATTATCTTATTTTACAACAATGTGAACTGATATCCAGATTGAAGGACTCATTTTTGCAGAACTTTACTCCAAGTATATACTTAAAAAAAAGACAAACTATAAAAGGCAATTTTCCAGCATGTGCGCCGTTTGTAATGTTCCCAGCATCCCCAGCATGACAAAAGTAGCATACAGTACAAGGCTTTTTACAGACACACAGAATGCCCTTCTTGCCAGTGTGTACAGTAAAATAATTTGGTTTTCTCTAGTTGCTCTGTTCTCCTGACAGGACTGGATGAGAAGATTCCCTTGTAAGGCCAGAAACTATGCAATCTATTTGGGTCCGGGAGCATTTTTTCCTTTTTGTATATAATAATACCGAAGTTAAAAGCTCCGACCGTGTGGGGTTTCTAGACAACCTGCGCTTATGGACCGAGATGAGATCAGATGGGGTCAAGTTGCACACACACACACACACAGGACCTGTAACCCCACCCCGAAATCAGCCACCCTGCTGAATGTCACCCTAATAAAAGGGAACGGATCGTTACGACTGGTAGCCGTTAGACTTCAGCCCGCTTCATTCCTCTGACCCTAAGAAGCACGGGACTTATTTCACCTCCATTGCAGATACATTTCAGCTGCATAAATAAGCATATCGCTTTACCACAAGGTCTGCTCAAGTGAACACATTGTCGTCTTGGTTCTTTACGGCCGGCCGTAAAAGTACCCATAATTCTCATTCTCGGGGTAATGTTAATGATAGCAGCACCGTACCTCCTGAGAGCTCAAAACTGCCCAGCCGTCACGCCAAGAGAAATATCCGAATGCATTTCACGCTATCCCAGTTCCATCGACGAGTCAGCCGAAATAAATGGTGTCGGTGATATCGGCCGCGGACGAGTCAAAATCCAGAGCTAACGGAAGTTTTTTAGAAGCTCGGCGGCATACGGGAGCAGCTCCAAGTGGAACTGGATCCTGGGCTCAGTGAAGGGGAATTGTGTAGGTACCCGACACCGGCGCAGCGACGGCCTTGAAAAAAAAACCTTCAGGAGCTGCTAAATAATAAGTGAGCGAGGCCCGTAGAGCTCCGCACGCGCGTACGCCACATGGCTAATGGGGAGTCCCGCTGGAATAATTGGAGACGGGCTTACAGCACGGTCAGGTAAGAGTAAGGTGCATGACCGTAATCAGTCGGAGCAACTCGACACACGTTGCCAACAAACCACTCTGTCATCACCCCGCATCACCTTACTCTTACTCCTCGGGTGTCTTCAGGGTTGCTTTTACACTCACGAGACATGACAGAAGGAAACGTCTCAGAGATCAGTTACAGCTCAGTGCGCTTATTCAAAATAACAGGATTGATGGGCGTTGGCGTGTATGACTTCACCCTCCACCACACCCCGGCCTCGGAGACGGAGTGCGATTGGCTGAGAAGCGGTCCTCGTGGCACAGAAGAGGGGGAAACCCAATTGGAGCCGAGAGCCTCAGCGCAACGACGGGAGAAACCACTTTTCTCCTGAGTCACCTCGGAGCCGAGGAAGTATAAACAAATGTTGAGGTTAAAACGCAGGAGACAAGAGTGCGTTCCCGAAAATGATTCCCGAACCCAAACTGAAATCCAAACACAACACGAATTGAACCACAGCGTCACGAGAGACGGATTTTTAAAGATTTGAGCGAGGGGATTTTACAAAGCTAGCAACACACTTGAGGCCACGCTTAGCTTCGCCCTCGAGGAACAGCATTGGGAAGATGTTGTTTTTGCATTGAAAAACACACACGGAGCAAACACGCCACGCCCGCTGCGTGTTTCACGCGTTATCATCAGGTTTATGTGTTTCACATGGTTTTGAGACGGCTGAACACAGATTTTGACCAATGGATTTCCATGACTTTTCCATGACTTTAAACCAAATTTCCATGACCAAACTGAAATCTCGGTATAATCATGAAACATTAAGAAAAGTTTGCATATTGAGAGCGTATTCCGGCTTATATTTTGAGCGTCTTTCTTTAAAAAACATTAATTATTTCAAACTCGGCGTAAATGAACATGTGATAATAACAAATTTCCATGACTTTTCCAAAACTTTTATGATTTAAGTTTTTTCCATGACTTTTCCAGGCCTGTAAATTATCATTTTAAAATGCCATGACTTTTCCAGGATTTCCATGACCGTACGAACCCTGTGAACAATTCAGCTTGATGATTGTGGCACATGAAAAACCTGCCGAAGGTTTCTGATGGTGCAGATACGAGTAGCTAAGGAGATGGAGAATAGACCCACAGCTGCAACACATGCAAAGGCCCAGTCCAGGAAGAGAACGGTGAAGCAATCCACACTTAGTTGTGATGTCTCTTCAAAGGGGATGGGGTACTAGTTTGATTTCAATTGTTCTCTGGGGTCTTTGTTTTCTCGGCTCCTGTTTATATGTTACATCTCGGGATTTAACAACATCGAAGTACCTTCAGCAATCTTAAAATTCCATCGCTTTTTCAACGGCGTCATGGCCAAAGTTTTAAAGCCGGCGATAAATTCTCAAGAAATCAGCTTCTGGGTCGGACTCCAGGCCGAAGCGATCCTCTGAAGCGGAGATCCCGGCAGCGGCGGGCGCCCTGAACCCTCAGCGTCGCCGTAAATGATTTTCTCCCTTCAGTCACCGGCATTTATGTCACGCGGCGCCGTTCAGTTTAGACGGAGTGCCTTTTGGAAATGGCGTCGCTCCAGTTACGGCCCAAAACTAGACCTAGACGGCGCAGGAGCGCGATCCATCCGGCACGATTTATAGCGCCGGGGTCTATCCATCTCCGCCCTCGCACGGGCAGCTACGTTGTGAATTCATGACCTCCTATCTCAACAACCCGGGGTCGTAAATAAACCTCGGAGCGGGAACGCCACATGTTGGGCTCCTGAGTGACTTGATATTCGGGGCAGCGCGCGAAAATGTCTGAAAGGAAGACAGCCGAGAGGGGGAGGGGGGGAGGGCGTAATCGCTGCAATTCCTTTGCGAGTCAACTCTGCAGCTGTTTTACGTTAGGAGGGTGGGGGTAAATTAGGTGGGCTGGGTCTGTGTGTGTGTGTGTGTGTATTCAGGGTAGAAGGGAAGAGTCAGAATCGAGGGTGAAGGATAGATCCATCGCCCAGATCTAAGACGAGGAACACAGGCACCACTTCAGGGCGTTTTCTTTTTTTCCTCCGCCCGACTTGTTATTTCACCGCTGAACTAAAAGACACATGCGAGGAAAATGAGGCACACATGGGGTCAATGTGATAAGTAAATATCGGCTGCAAAAAATCGCAAGGTATGCAGGAAATAAAAGAGCTCCATATGTGCACTCCACGTAGCACTTCAAGAAAAGCCATTTCAGGGCACATTTTTCCCACTTTGCCCACAGAAGGTAAACACGTGTGAGAGCTTTCTGGGTAATTAGAGCTGTAAAACCAGCCTTGCCATGTCTCATTTGAGATACACAGGGTATTCTCTGAGATAAAAAACCTCAAGAAAGTGTGATTTCAAAAGATATGGATCGTTAAAAAACACCCGACTGTCAAAATGATTGCTGTAATTGAACCATGGTCTTACGGGCCGCTTCAGTTTGATTGGGTTTCGTTTATTTGCGCGAGTTAAATCAAACAATGGAAAGAAAAATAAACAAATGCAGCTTGAGGAAAATGTACAATGTCAAAGATGTAAAAAAAACATTCTTATTTCAGGTGCTGAAATGTGAGGATTGTTGCTTTCATATGATTGCAAATGAAATACCTTGAAGTTTTGGACTGTTGGTCAGTCAAATAAAGCAATTTGAATTTGTTTCTCTATTTTTCTCAGTTTTCTTGATTAATCTGGCTAGATATGAACTGTCGTCTAATTCATTGATAATGAAAATGATCATGAGTTGCAGCCCTGATTAGGTCAAAATGATTTATAAAACAGAGATTACGGTCCTGTAGGAAATGTCCCTTCAACCATTGCATAAAAAGTTCTATAAATTTGAATGGACATATCTGAGATTTTGAGTTTAGAAACCGTGAATACATTTATATAAATTCTGTTTCAACGACTCGTAGTTTGGTTTCACATGTTCAAACATCTCCAGTGAGTCGTCTGAAGTGGTAACAGCCATGAGGCAGAGGCAGTCGTCGTGAGGGTGGTCGGGGGTTACCCAAACAGAAAATGACACCCACTAAGGAGTCGTAACTCCTCAAGACTCCCTGAGGTGCTCTCAAGACTTCTTCACGAGGAGGAGGAGGAGGAGGAGGAGGAGGAGGGAGCAGCTCAACCTTTCCATCATCTGTGAATCGCTTGGCAAACTAAAGTCCTCCATTTCCTCCCGTGATCTCCCTAATGACCCCGTAAACAAAGGCCCACGGAGCTCATCCAGAAGACGGAGGAAGCGACCGAAAGCCTCGACCTCCCTCCAATTAGCCGATGGGAGACGGAAGGAGGGAAGCGGGGGGGGGGAGAAAAAAAGAGGTCAACGCAAGCGGCGCTCTAATTCCACCGGCCTGATATTGATTTATCTCCCCGGCCCCCGGGGCCCCGGAGTGGCTGCCGTATTGGGCCCACCTACGCAGAAATGTATACCTGCACTCTCCTAATTGAGTCCCCGCTTCACGAAAACACTGTCGCGCAATAAAGCGGCGTCGAAACACGTACGCGTGGACGTGACGCGTGGTAAACATTGAAGTCGGGGCTTTTCTCATTCACGGCATAGCACATTGTTTAAAGGTGTGCGTAAACGACGAAGCTTTTGGGTTTCCGGGCCTGTTTACGATCTCCACACTTTGCACAAAAAATGCCTCTTTGATGAGCGTCAGAGACGGGCAGTCGGCTCCATGCGGAGGAAGATGCTTTCTAAGCTCCGCCGAGGTCAAAGGTCAGCAGCTCAAAGGGATCGGCCGGGCGACAACCCCCCGAGTCTGAAAAGTGAAATTCAATGAGGAAGTGCCTTAACACCAGCGTCTTGAATTGGAACCAAAAGTTCGTCAATGGCTGAAATTTTTCTTTACGAGTAGCCATGTTACAAGAACCTGTCTGGACAGTCTGGGATCACTTTAAGCAGGGTTGGAAAAGTCATGTAATTTTAAAATGGTAATTTCCAGGCCTGGAAAAGTCATGGAAAAAACTTAAATTACAAAAGTTTTTGGGAAAGTCATGGAAATTTGTTATATTCACATGTTTATTTACGCCAAGTTTGAAATAATGAATATGTTAAAGAAAGACGCTCAAAATATAAGCCGGCATACGCTCTCATACTGGCAGCGCAATTTTCTTTTTTTTCCACGTTGCAAGTGAACGCACCTTAACTGGAAAGTTCGCTGGCCATAGCTCGGGAAGCAAATGTTTATTCTTTTAATCAAAATATTGTCTCTTATTCATTTCTTTCATTTAATGTATACTGTTTGTTTTGGAATTCACATTGTTTAAATACTAAATGTTCTCACTTTTTCATGTATAAACCGAGATTTCAGTTTGGTCATGGAAATTTAGTTTAAAGTCATGGAAAAGTCCTGGAAATCCACTGATCAAAATGTGTAAGAACCCTGTTTCAGACAGCAGGTAACATAGAGATGACTTGAGAGGGACAGGATCTCACACACTGACTGGAAAGAGTCCCCACAGGGATATATATCGATTTTTAATCAACTGGGGCGTCAACATTACCTCAAATTCCTAGATTTTTTAAAAAACACAATGGAAGTAGTGTAGATGCCATTAGGGGACGATTGGGATTCAGAGTTTTGATCATGGACACATCAACACATTGATAGAAGAAGAGGGCATGGAACCACTATCCCACTCCAGATCCTGAACCACAGCCTCCCCCGTCCTCCAGACAAGACTCTGGAGGTTTTGGAGCTGTCGGATCGAAGCAAACTCGCCCGATGTTTATGCTGCCGACTGCATAACCCAGGTCACACATACAGACATCATTACCTTCGCATTGAAAATGCGGAAGGTTATGATTTGATCGCCGCGTATTTATTTGTATGCGTGTTATTCGCCTAACTCAAAAAGTATTAAACCGAATCGCATGAAATTTGGTGGGATGATTGGTTATTATCCGGGGACCATTTGATTCGATTTTGGGATCGATCGGGTCAAAGGTCAAAGGTCAAGTTCATGAAAAAGGTCAAAATCTTCTTGAATCGCATGGAATATGGTGGGATGATTGGTTATTATCCGGGGACCATTTGATTAGATTTTGGGATCGATCGAGTCAAAGGGCAAGGTCAAGGTCAAGGTCATGAAAAGGTCAAAATCTTCTTGAATCGCATGCAATTTGGTGGGATGTTTGGTTATTATCCGGGGACCATTTGATTAGATTTTGGGATCAATCGGGTCAAAGGTCAAAATCTTCTTTTTACCATAGCACGGTAAATTTGTATCCAATTGGCATGCAACTAATGCCAAAATGTTCATAATGCAATGCCCAATCTTGTGATATGCGAAGGTATGCGCTCTACCGAGTGCCCATTCTAGTTGTTAAGTGCAACGCGGTGGTTTTCACTGAAGGATTACACAACTGGTGGGCATCTGGATCGAGGCCGTTGGGAGGACAGTTGGGAGAAATGGCATGTGGGGGACGGCAGATTAGTGAGAGGAGAGACAAAAAAATGACCTGGATCTGACTCTAACAAGGCCACACAGACACAAAGAGGACGGATGGGGGGGAAAAAATGTGTTAACCGTTATGAAAAAAGCAACTATATATACACACGATGGGTGGGACTTTTGTCTTTGATGAGTAAAAGAAGTCTTCATGTGGAGCATGACGCCGGTTTAGCACGAGCACGCTCGTCTGGACACATGACGCGTTGGCATCCTCCAAAACCAGACACTCGCGTGCAGCCTTTGGCGTTTTGTCATTTCAGCTGCGGTTTCCCAGCGTTCGGTCACACCCTCGGCGAGGCGCTCTCTTAATGTCTCAGACAATGGCCGCGGGGGAGTAGAGATGATCTTTTCACGAGCGTGAACCCTGAGGTGCTCCGCCCTCGGAGAGAAAACCTCGTGAAAACAGCGTGTCGCCACACCTGCGCGCCTGGTTCACGTTGACCACGCGACGCCCTCCCCAGCTGGTCGCCAGGCGGCCGCGCTGCGTGTCCCCGGCCCGTCCGGTAACGTTACATATGACTGCAGAACAGATGTTTGACAGGAAGTTTTTGTCCTCGCTTCTCATCTGCTGGTGATAAAAGAGTTCAAACCAATCACAAGAACGTCGCTCTTCTTTCTCTCTCTCCGACTGATGCTAAGCTGTCGGGTTTCTTTTTGGAGTGTAAATGCACCAATCACTTTGCCTCGTAAAGTTTATTTGTTGTTATAAGTTGCGTTGTATGACACGTGTGACTCATATCAGTTGCCAAATGCTGGGCTTGTTACCGCATCGAAATATTAAAGAACAGAGGAAGACTCTGAAGATGTTTCAGCTCCGTGTTGATGTATTTTATTTGTGTTTTTGGCAGCTTCAGAGGATCAATCACAACCTTCAGGGCTCCTCATTGAGAAGTCTCTGAGCTCTCAAGGAACGCTCCACTGGACAATGAGCAGGTTCAGGGCAATCCTGCGGACTTTGATTAAGAATGAAATAGACACAACTAGCATTTTAATACACCTGCAAGCCCCTTTTCGAAAGAATTGAGGCTAGAATGACAACGGCTCAGAGGATCTATGAGGCCGACATGCTGCATGTTTGTCATGTTCACTGTCGTATTTTAGCGTGATAGCATTCTAACGTTAGCTAATTAAAGAATAGAAAGCCAGTATTGTCACTTCACAGAATACAAAGAAATTACTGTAGAAGTGCGTTTTTCTGATCAGTGCAGTTAAAAGACAAACAACATCATCAAACAGAAATCTAGAGTTGACAACACAGGTTCTAAAATAGCAATGAGAAGAAATAAATACATTTTGCACTCGAATATATCTAATTATTGCAAAAGAACCCATTGATTTTCTCCTTTAAGACATTCACATTGCACGTGAGGGGTTAGTCAATGCTTGTTGGAGTTTAGTGCACTTATAGCACCATAATATTAATGAGCATTAAACACCAAGTACAACTGAGGCCAATGGTGATGTCATTGTTATTTTTTAAGATATTTGGTCAACATAGTTATTACAGTTCATTGCATGTCTGGAACCAATTGAATTCCAATCCACCCCAAAAGTTGCCAAGACACTTAATTCAAGAAACTAAAAAATGTCAACATCATGGTAGCGCTAGAGGGAAAGTCCAAGGATTTAAAAAAAGTCTGTAGAATGCGTCCTCTGGGGATCACGAATGGAAGAAGTTCATATATAAAACTCACCAATCAGCGCTGTGTGTGTTTACCATGTAATTGCAAGGTGACTACAAGAGTTACGTGGCTACAGAAAAGAGAAATAACTCTCGGTAACGTGTGTGCTGTTCGGTTCATGTTCTTCCACTCATGCCTTTAAAGTGAGCACACAGGTGATGGCAGGTGAAGTCAGTGAGGGTTCACTCCCTGAAGGGCAGTTGATGGACTTTGAGATTTGGCAAAAGAGGCAAAGAAGAGAAATATACAAAGATAAAAATGTAATAACGCATAATTACAACCCTCTGCTGTAGTCTTTAATTGTCTCTGCCTCAAACTCACTCGTTTCTCCACCACCACATCACACACACACACACAGCTGTGTCCTCGTCATCACCGTCAGCCTCACTGTACACAATCTCAGCTTCCATCGCTCCCACTCAACCCTGATCGGCCATCTCCAAACATCTCCAGCGTGACTCGGAGCAAAAAAACCACACAAAATATCTTTCCAAAGGAGAATGAACACAGAATCCTGAAAGGACCGTTGGTATTCATCGTTGAGTTTCCACAAAAGGGATAGCAACACAAGTGACTTTTTTTCGTCCCGATGCGCGCGCACACGCCGGCATCGGAGCTCTGCGGCGCGCGACACGGAGATCGGAGCCGTGTTAACGCGACACTAGAGACAAAATGACATGCTGCTGGAGAGATGACCAACAACAGACGGATTGGAAGCTCATTCTGCGCATGCGTTAAATGCGTTAAAAAAAATGAACTAATTAATCCTGTAATTTAATCATAACGCGTTAACGCGTTATTTTTCACAGCACAAAAAAATATATATACAGATGCTTCCGACATCTTAGGAATACCTTCAAGGTTTCCGTGATGAATTAAAGCAAACTTGGAAGTTGGTCAAAAATACTTTCATGAAGAAAAACAAAAGGTAAGTTGCGCCCCGTTTCCATGTGGGGGAGTTTGAAAGCGATGTAGGCACCTTGCACGAGAACCCCCTCTTCTAACTTCCGTCAACCAAGCGGACAACCGTTGAAGACGTTTCATTACATGACGGACCGTGTTCTTATTATCTAAGTTATTCCAAGTTCAGCATAATTCCAACATTCCCAGAAGTCGAGATGATCCCGTAGAGGTCGTCAAACTCACCCGGTCAGCGACTGGAAAGGTTAAGTGTTCCCGAGAGGACTCATAGTCGCAACTCGAAGGTTCTTTTCTGTCCGTCTCCGTCCTCTCGCTCTGACTTTGTCTCGCTCTGTTTCTTGTCTTTCGGAGCCCAGCTGGGCCAACCACCACCAAAGCCTGCCGGAGTGGGAACTGAACTCGCAGTCTGAACGGGACTGGCCTTAAAGGGCTTTTTTTTTCTTGGGGAAGAAAAAAAAGCCCACATCCCCACTGTCAGTCAAGCGGCGGAGCATAGTTTCAACTGGGACGGCATCCAAACAGACATGAAACTATTCTATTTCGGTCGACCATATGAGCAGTGGTGCTCAAGAGGAGGAGGGGGGGGGGGGGTATTCTGTGGTGGGGCATGTAATTGCAGAGTGACCCGTTATGGCGAGATGTAATTGCAGAGCTCATCAGATGGAGAGAAACTGCCAACAAGACAAGGTAAAAAGGACTTTTAAATAAGACTTACAAAAAAAAGAAAGAAGAAGCAACCCAGACCACATAAATAAATGAGGAGCTGGGTTCCAGATGTGGCGGCAAAGGGAGGGAGGGAGGGGGGGGTGAGCAACGAAGAGAGAGAAGGGGGGGTGAAGTAACTGCAATGGCAGTGAAATCCCATTTCTGACACGGCGAAAAGGTGTTTACCTTCCCAGCGAGACGGAAAAAGGGGGGATTGGGGAAGGTGAGAGGATGTCGGGCCGGCCCGATGTTGTTTCTGGACCTTCACCGCGAGCGCTCCGCCGGGGGGTGTCTGGTTTCACGTCGGCCTTGGAAATGACTACCTTATGGAAAGATTGTTGAGCTTGTTGGGAAGGAAAAATGTTAAAGCGGCGGTCGGCCGGTTAGCATTATGAGCCAGACTCAGCTGGTCTGTGCAGTTCATATCGCTCCGATATTCTTCAGTGGATAATTATCACGTGATTACGCGAAAGGAGGGCGGCGCCGCACGCACTCCCACTCGCACACAAGGCCACGCTACTCTATGTAGAGTCAATAAATATTAGCTTTAGCTTGAAAACTGAATGTAAACAGCTAATTTCCTCCCCGATGTTACATCATTTCCTCACGCATTAAAGCACATTTAGGGGCACGTTGCTGAGTGTAAAGGTAATTCTCAGCGAGACCCCATGCTATACACAACTCGTTCTACAATTTGGGAAAATACGCTTATTTGCTTTGCCGCCGAGGCTTCAGAGAAGATTGACGCCACTCTGACCGTTTGAGCTAGAGCCTCAAGATTGTTATCTTAGCTTCGCCTAAATACGGCTTGCCTGACAAAAGGTCAACCAAATTGTTCTAAATCCTCAAATGCTAACTAATAAGTATATGTTACTAATCCATGTGTGGATTTTGCAAAATGTTGTAGTTTTAGTTTTCATGCTAAGCTAAGCTAACTAGCCCAGCAGTTCATTCAATATACAAACATGAGGGAATTATTAACCTTCTCATATAACTTTTTCCAAGACAGTGACAAAAATCCAAGTTATGTTCCAGAAAAACTGAGAAAACAAGAAATTATAATAATAAAGTGTAATTGACATTTAAGGTAACGCAAATAACTGAAAACAATTAAACTATTCTTAATGTTATGTGCTTCACTCAATATATTTACATAAAGATTGTCATTTTAATATACAAATATGCCTGTTTGTTTATTACTTTATTCAGCTGTCATTAAGGAATACCATTTCCCATAAGCTCCGACAATCACGGGTTAAAAGTCAAGGTTCAACACAGGCTAACAGAGTATCACAAAGGCTAACCCCGTAGCAAAAGGGCTAACCCAGTAGCACAAAGGCTAACCCCGTAGCACAAGGGCTAACCCAGTATCACAAAGGCTAACCCCGTAGCAAAAGGGCTAACCCAATAGCACAAAGGCTAACCCCGTAGCACAAGGGCTAACCCAGTATCACAAAGGCTAACCCCGTAGCACAAGGGCTAACCCAGTAGCACAAAGGCTAACCCAGTATCACAAAGGCTAACCCAGTATCACAAAGGCTAACCCAGTAGCACAAAGGCTAACCCCGTAGCACAAGGGCTAACCCAGTAGCACAAAGGTTAACCCCGTAGCACAAGGGATAACCCAGTAGCACAAAGGCTAACCCTGTAGCACAAGGGCTAACCCAGTAGCACAAAGGCTAACCCAGTATCACAAAGGCTAACCCAGTAGCACAAAGGCTAACCCCGTAGCACAAGGGCTAACCCAGTAGCACAAAGGCTAACCCAGTAGCACAAAGGCTAACCCAGTATCACAAAGGCTAACCCAGTATCACAAAGGCTAACCCAGTATCACAAAGGTTAACCCAGTAGCACAAAGGCTAACGCCGTAGCACAAAGGCTAACCCAGTATCACAAAGGCTAACGCCGTAGCACAAAGGCTAACCCAGTATCACAAAGGCTAACGCCGTAGCACAAAGGCTAACCCCGTAGCACAAGGGCTAACCCAGTATCACAAAGGCTAACCCAGTAGCAAAAGGGCTAACCCAGTAGCACAAAGGCTAACCCCGTAGCACAAGGGCTAACCCAGTAGCACAAGGGCTAACCCAGTATCACAAAGGCTAACCCCGTAGCACAAGGGCTAACCCAGTATCACAAGGGCTAACCCCGTGTAAAAAGCTGAGACAAGTCATTGTTGGTTGTCATGATGGTGAATCTTCTGATCATGGACAAAACGACCCAAACTGCTGCCTTTGTATTTTTTTCAAGTGTTTTTCTGCGCTCACAAAGTAATTGTTGTCGTTCTGTTCGTCCCTGCCAAGGCAACGCAGAATCCGCTTCACGGTCTATTCGGCTCTAAAACAGACCATCATTTACTAAATGAACATCATGCAACTTGAAACCAGCAACTGAGAGCACAAGTAGAGTTGTTTTCTCATCGACTTCTATTCAATATGACTTCTTTCCGCAAGCAGGGAAAACGCCCCCTGCTGGTCATGAGAAAGAATGCAAGTTTAAAGGCAGTTCAGCGTTGGCTTCACTTTTATAAGTGAATTTGGTTTTGAAAAGAGGTCTTTAAAGGCGCATAAACTCACCACAGAGGAGCTCCGGTTACAACACGGTGACTTCATTCTCTCTCAAGTCACTTTGCCCTCGACACTAAATCCTGTGCGATGTACCTTTTTTTTTTTTTTTTTGAAGAAACGCTCAACGAGCGATCGCATTGATTTAAAAAAAAAAAGAAGCTTGTCTGGACATGAAATCATGACTCATCCCCTAAAACATTTTAATTTTTTTAAAGGAAGCAAAACCTCAGGTTTTGAAATCATTTTTGTGGTGCAGGTTTCTGGGAACTGGACGGGCGACACATCCTCTCTCTGGAGAGAGAGAGAGAGACAGCGGGGGGGGGGGGTTCTTGGTTTCTCTAAGACGAACCATCTAATTTTCGACTGGATGGGCCCCATTCAAAGCAGCTGCGTGCCATTAGGACTGCTATTCTCATTGGCATGGTGGGATTGTTACAATACTGCTGAGAAAGGAGCTTAAACCCCAAAACCGAGCCACGAATCGGCCCACAGCCTCCTCAATTATCAGAAGTGAGAGAGAGAGGGGGTTTTGCTTTTTTGTTTTGTTTTTTTCCTCCTCAGTCATCCGGGGGAAAAGTTTCCATGCGGATTGTAGCACGAGTCCAGAGAGGAAGACGAGAGTGAGATGAGTGGAAAGAACGTTAAAAACAAGGAGGGTTTTTTAAAGGTTATGTACACGACCGTTCAATTTGGTGTTTTCCATGAAAAATCACCCTTTTATTTATCAAATAAATTGTAAAATCAATATAAAATCTAGTCAAGACATTGACAAGTCTAGAAATAATGATGTTTATTGTAAATATTAATGTTGTTCTTCTTGTGGCTCAAAGGAAGGCCAGTTGTATAGCTTCTCTCAGCAGCATAACTGTTTTCAGCTGCGCTCACATAAAAAGGGTTTTCAAGGGTTTTCTACCCCTCCGTTAGTCTTTTAAGGCGATAACACAATGTACCATTAGAACACTGGAGATCGGCCTCTTCACACATATGTAGAGACTTCACTAAACACCAGAGAATAGTCATGTACACATTAACAATGTAGAGAGAGGATTCATGATTCATTTAATGTTATCTTCATTTAACCCTTGTGTTGCCTTAGGGTCATTTTGACCCGAATCAATTTTACACCCTCCCCCCGCCTTAGGATTAATTTGACCCCATTCAATGTTTAATGTCGGTGTTCTTTCGGTAGTCAACAAACAAACATAAAGTGCCTCACACTTAAACTTGGAAAACAATATTAATTCTAATAATTTTCTGGAGGTTTTAATTGCTGGCGTCAAATTGAACCCAAAGGGTAAAATATGTTAGTAAATATAAAGGTAACAGGAGGGTGAAACATTGAATCGGGTCAAAATGACCCAAAGGCGGGGGGAGGGTGTAATATTGATTTGGGTCAAAATGACCCTAAGGCAACACAAGGGTTAAAAAAAAAGCTTTTCTTTAAAAAATAAGGACATTTCTACGTGACACCCACATTTTTTAACGGAAGTGAACTCGTTTCTTCTCATCTGTGATTCAATCCATCCGGTTGAACACTCGGCTTTCTACCCAAATCATTTGATGATGGCGTTGATGGTTGAACAAAAAAAAACTAGCCGTCGTCTCTCTGCTCCGGCGCCCACTCGCCATTCATCCGTGCAACCGAACGGGATCGACTGCATCTCGTTTTTCCCCCCAATTTCACCCTTATTGAACGAGCTCATTACGCCCTCCATATCCTGAACTTATACATCCCGTGTTTGCCTTTAATTCATCCTTCTCTCGTTAAGTACTTTTTAAGCTGCGTGTGAGCGCTGCACCTCAAAAGCAGACGGGCGATGTTGTCGTTGGCAACGCGCGACATAAAGCTGTAATTATGCTTTTGGATTATAAAAAAAAGGCTGCTAGAAAACCACAAACAAAATCAAAAGGAAGGTCATTAATCAAAAAAGTATATGAACATTGTTCGTGCAATTTAAATGATTTATGTGAAATTCAATTTTTTAAATACCCCAAAACTCTTGTTCATGTTATTTAAATTTTTTTGTGTTGTTCTGGACTCAAAGTTTCCGAAAGTATTCAATATATCACTCAGTCAGTAACCCACTTTTACAAGAAAAGAGAAAAATAAGCTGAAAACCATGACTTTCATTTCGTACTGTGTGTTTCTGTAGCAGTGGAAATGTTTTTTCTTTCGTTTATTTGTCAAAAATGTTTTAATAAGGTAGTAAAAAATACAATAAGTACAAGAATACTTTCCATCCTGGTCCCTGTTGTTCATCCATCCACACTACAGATCAACGCTGGAAGAACAAGACATAATATATGATGTACTGTATATGTATATTTGTTCCTTTAAAAAAAAAAAACCCATCTTTCAGTGTATTTAAATGACCTTATCTGGGCTCTGGCTTCATTAACTGAGGCGGCAGTCACAGAAACATTAGAGCTGCAGCTCTGGGTTGTGATTATAGAGTTTCTTAAAATAAGTCTCAAGGTAACTACAGGGAATCTCGGCCTTTCACAAGGAAGTCAGATCTGTGGAGCCCTATGCGCCGGGACTGAAGAAGAAGAAGAAGAAGAAGAAGAAGAAGAAGAAGAAGAAGAAGAAGAAGAACGAGAAGAAGAAAAAGAAGAAGAAGGAAGAAGAAGAACGAGAAGAAGAAGAAGGGTCATGATGAGGGGTCAACAGGTCATTGTTTACATGAGGGGTCAACAGGTCATTGTTTACATGATGAGAGGTCAACAGGTCATTGTTTATATGATATAAGGTCAACAGGTCATTGTTTACATGAGAGGTCAACAGGTCATTGTTTACATGATGAGGGGTCAACAGGTCATTGTTTACATGAGAGGTCAACAGGTCATTGTTTACATGATATAAGGTCAACAGATCATTGTTTACATGATGAGAGGTCAACTGGTCATTGTTTACATGAGAGGTCAACAGGTCATTGTTTACATGATATAAGGTCAACAGGTCATTGTTTACATGATGAGGGGTCAACTGGTCATTGTTTACATGATATAAGGTCAACAGGTCATTGTTTACATGATATAAGGTCAACAGATCATTGTTTACATGATGAGGGCTCAACTGGTCATTGTTTACATGAGAGGTCAACAGGTCATTGTTTACATGATGAGGGCTCAACTGGTCATTGTTTACATGAGAGGTCAACAGGTCATTGTTTCCATGATATAAGGTCAACAGGTCATTGTTTAAATGATGAGGGGTCAACAGGTCATTGTTTACATGATATAAGGTCAACAGGTCATTGTTTACATGATGAGAGGTCAACAGGTCATTGTTTACATGATGTAAGGTCAACAGGTCATTGTTTACATGATGAGGGGTCAACAGGTCATTGTTTACATGATATAAGGTCAACAGGTCATTGTTTACATGAGGGGTCAACTGGTACAAAAATGTAAATCCCGCCGGCCTCCGAGCGGCCGATGCGGTCGGACCGAGAGCTCATCACTTGTCGCTCGAGACCTTTTTCTTTTTACAACGTCTTTGTGACTCGAGGCCCTCCAGAGCTCGACTAAAACGTTACTGGGGGTGTTTCTGGCGCCCCCTGTTGGAGAGAGAGAGATGGAACGCCCCAACATGCCGAGGTCAGCTTCTCTCTCTTGCAGAATGTATATCTCCAGAGGTCCGTCTGCAGCGACGTGAGGGAGGACGAGGCCGACCAGCTCGTCCAGCAAAGACCCGTGCAGTTTATTGGATTGCATCATCGTGTTTCTCCACATGATGCCGCTACGTGGCGTCATCAGAAAATACTCCCAGTGAAAGTGAAGAGACCCAAACTGTGTGTGAGTGGATTTGTTTGTGTTTTTGTGTGCTACAAAGTGTGTTTTTGTTGATGAGAACAAATGTTTCACAAATAAATGGTGATTTTCTACAAATGCCATCTGATTTATGGACATTTGTTCATCAATATTCCAGAAGTGTCTCATCCGTCAACCTCATGCCGCTGAATAAAGAAGAACAACACAAGTACCCCAAACCCGAGTGTATCTAAAATACATTTTTAATCTTGCTGAAATTATTATTCTTTTTTCTTCACAATATCGTTTACAATATTAATCTGTCTTCTTTTCTTCATTCTCCTCCTCTTCGTCGTCGCTCTCTCTCTCTCTCTTCGGCTCTTCGTCATCGTCTCAAAACAAGAACTGTACAATCGCGTTCGTGTAAATTGTTCTACATCAAGGCACAAGACAACAGCCGTTGTGGGGGCTTGGGTAGGCTGATCTTTAATGGCGTCCCTCTGGCACACGGGAGGGAGAAACAAACTGGTGGGGGGGGGGGGTGGAGGAGTATGGATGTTAAATGGGGGGGGGGTCGCGTAGAAGAAATGTGCTCCAACGAGGTGGAAGGTGGGAAAGAAACCCGGTGATGACCACTGCAGCGTTCATTTTATTTTACAATGATACTCATGTATAAAAAAGAGGAACCATCAGGATGTTTTTTTTTTTTTCATTTGTTCATGTACTTAAACTAAAGTGCTTTTTTTCTTTTTTCTCGCTCTTATTTGCCAAAAGCAAAATGTTTCACTAGCAGGATGGAAATGGGGACGAGAAGTCCTTTTTTTGGGGGGGGGGGGAGTGGATAAAAGGGCCAGGTCGGTGTTTATTTTATTCTCTGCTTTGATTTAGTTTTTGTTGATTTTTTGTTTTTTTGTTCTCGTGTTTTTCTTTCTGGTTTTTTTTTTCTCTCTTGTCGGGTTTCGACCTCTGAAAGAAAGAAGAGAAAACAGAAATTAAATGTAAATTTAAGGCTTTTTAAAAACTGATAAAACATCAATAGTCCATTTACAAATAATTACATGCAGTCCAAATCATTATTTAAATCCATTTGCGATAAAATATACATAAATTATCAAAAATGTGTTACTGCTCATTTTCAGCTTTAACTTTTAATTTTATCATCTTTTGAATTTTTTTTAGAATTCTTTATATTTCATCATTTTTCTTTTTTGAAATTTGTTTCCATTATTTTTAATTTTTCTGTCACTTTTTAAATCAACAGAAGAAGAAGAAGAAGAAGAAGCTCTTATTTACCGTGTCCATTTTCAAATAATTACATGCTGTGTCCAAAATTATAAAAAAATCAATTTGCGCTAAAATAAATAAATTGTCAAAAGTCCATTTATGTTACTGCCTAAATTTGAAAAAAACTACTTTTTTTATTGTCACTTTTTAAATCAGAGGATATTCATGCAGAAAAAAGGTAGAAATCAGAAGCAGCAAAAGAAGAAGCAGAAGAAGAAGAAGCAGAATGAGAAGAAGAAGAAGAAGAAGAAGAAGAGGCAGCAGAAGAAGAAGAAAAAGAAGAAGAGGCAGCAGAAGAAGAAGCAGAAGCAGAAGAAGAAGAAGCAGAAGAGGCAGCAGAAGAAGAAGCAGAAGAAGAATAAGAAGAAGAAGAAGAAGCAGAAGAAGAAGCAGAAGCAGAAGAGGCAGCAGAAGAAGAAGAGGCAGAAGAAGAAGAAGAAGCAGAAGAAGAAGAAGAAGAAGAAGCAGAAGAAGAAGAAGAAGCAGAAGAGGCAGCAGAAGAAGAAGCAGAAGAAGAAGAAGAAGAAGCAGAAGAAGAAGCAGAAGAAGAAGAGGCAGCAGAAGAAGAAGCAGAAGAGGCAGCAGCAGAAGAAGAAGAGGCAGCAGAAGAAGAAGAGGCAGAAGAAGAGGCAGAAGAAGAAGAAGAAGAGGCAGCAGAAGCAGAAGAGGCAGCAGCAGAAGAAGAAGAGGCAGCAGCAGAAGAAGAAGAAGCAGAAGAGGCAGCAGCAGAAGAAGAAGAGGCAGCAGCAGAAGAAGAAGAAGAAGAAGAGGCAGCAGAAGAAGAAGAAGAAGAAGAAGAGGCAGCAGCAGAAGAAGAAGAAGCAGAAGAGGCAGCAGCAGAAGAAGAAGAGGCAGCAGCAGAAGAAGAAGAAGCAGAAGAGGCAGCAGCAGAAGAAGAAGAGGCAGCAGAAGAAGAAGAAGAAGAAGAGGCAGCAGCAGAAGAAGAAGAAGAAGAAGAGGCAGCAGAAGAAGAAGAAGAAGCAGCAGCTGTATTCACCGTGTCCCTGCAGGTCACATCTGGAAGCTCCTCCTCCGCCTGCCGAAGGCCTTGGCGCCGACGTCGGTGGGCACGAAGTTCCTGTTGCCCATCCCCCCCGACCGGCTCAGGAAGTCGGCCAGGCGGTGCGTCACGCAGGTCGCCGTGTTGCACGCTCGCTTCTGCGCTGTCACGCTGCTTCAAGGAAGAGCAGAGCGAGCGGTTAACGGCTCTGTTCTTTCTTCTTTTCCTTGACGTTTGACATATCTCTTACCTCGGGACTCGGCGATAGCTTCAGACGTCATTTCAAGGGCGCTACATATGAAATCCTATCTACGTGTTTGTTTGTTTTGCCCTAAGAACGAAATGAGCTCAGGTAGAAAAATACGTTTATTGAACAAGAGAACACGGCGGCGCACGTCGTTTATTCACGTTCCAGCGATCTCTCCCCACGGGGAACGCTTCAAGGGTTTTTGAAACGCCTTCGGCACGCGGCCGACGAACGAGCGACACAAAGTCTGATTGTCTGAACATTGTTTGGGATTAATCAACAAATCATTCTCTGCCGCAAAAAAAAAAGGTCACCCCGAAAGATCAAATCGACATGCACTTGCAATCCAAAAAAAACAACAAAGGAAGAGGGAAGAGGAGGAGATGCAGTAAAGGTAGAAGAAGAGGGGAGGAGGAAAAAAAACGTTGCTCAGACGCCGTCGAACGTCTCGCCGTAGCCGGCGTGGCCGTCGCTCCCGGCCGCCGCGGCGGCGCGCTTCCTGCCGGGCGTCCCGGCGCCCACGTTGGTGCGCGGGAACGTCTGCAGCTTGTGGAGCTCCTGGGACAGTTTGCCCAGGACGCAGGTGCTGAGGTTGGAGCAGCGCTTGGTGAGGGGCCTGTTCATGCTGGGGGGGGGGGGACGTACAAGAAAACACATGCAAGAGAGAGAAAGAAAAAAAACAGGCTCATGGGCAACGGCGCAGAGAAAACATGCGGGCAAACACTCCTCACCTCTGTCTCTCCTCCTCCGCTCGCCGTGCATTGTCCTCATCATGCCGTCGCAGGTCAACAGACCCCCCCCCCGTAGCATCATGCTCCCCCCCCCACCTCCCTTTCCAATGCATTTAAATAACCTGTCATCCATCCCCCCTCATGCCCCCCCCCCACCCAGTCGCTTCCCTCTGGCATGCAGCTCCACCTCATCGACATCACGCCCACGTCTCCGTGTGTTCACATGCCCGGCGGGCAGGCCGCAAACAGTCGTCATGATCAAACTCATACATGCTGGGGGGAGGGGGGGGAGGGGGGTCAAGACAGAGAATGGGGGGATTTTAAAATATTTTTTTATTATTAGTTTGAGGGTGGTGTTTTTATTTTCTTCTTCTTCCTCCGGAAGCACGTACCTCCAATCCACACCTCCGCTGGACCCACTGGGGTCCGCTAACCGTCTGCTGTGGTTTTTACAGTGGAACCAGAGTATTTATATATATATATATATACATATATATGTGACACACAGCGTTTCTATGTTTTTTCCCTGTTTAACTCTCTTCAAATCGGTCGTGATCTGTTTTCTGCTCGGGGAGGAAGTGGTTTGTTATTTTATTTTGAAAGGGTGGCGCGCTCCTCGCCCGCCGCGTACCTGTTCCCCTCGGTCGCCTGCTGCTCCAGCTCCTCCGCCGTCATCTGCACAAACTCCTTGACGATGGCGTTGAGTAACCGCCGCGCCTCGTAGTCCGTGAGCGTGACGCGCTCCGACATGGACTGGAGGGCCGGTCTGAGGGGGGGGAGGGGGAGCATTGAGATTACGCATTAAATCCTTCCACTGGAATTATCACCTGCAGTTAAAGAGGAGTGTGTGTGTGTGGGGGTGTTAGGGCGGATGCATGGGAAGGGTCAGGGTGGAGGGGGGCGGGGGGGCGGGACGTCACCCACTCTTGAGAGGGATGACGTCTGAGTCAGAGGGCCCCCGGCCAACGAGGGGGGAACCAATCTGCGGAAAGTGCCCCGTCTGAGGGGGGGGGGAGGGGGGGGGCTTCAGATTTATTACAAAATCGATGGGAACAATGTGGGAGTGGCTCGAGTGGTTGGTTTCATGTAAATATATACATTTATGTACATTTATATACATTTATCTCAAACCGGGGATCACACAATTTTTTCCCACGTTTTCACAATTAAACACTAAACTTCTCATAAGAAAATAAAAAAAATTAAATAAATTCATATTTTTTTTTTTTTTTTAATTTTAAAAGTGTGCGGTTAAAGACATGTTTGACATCCTTGAACTCCCCCCCCCAGGAGAGAGATTATATATAATAATATAAATCATGCAAAGTACCAACCCACCATGCAAAATATTCAAAAAGAATAAGCATATTATATATATATATATATATATATATATATACTTAAAATGAGTGTGTATGCACATTATCACTCATCTATGAATGCATTTGCATCTCTTCTCTTCTCTTCATATTTTTCCATCACATTTCTTTCAAGATATTAAAGTCAAACTCTCAAATATATTCTACATTTATTGTTTTAAGGGTTCTCCTCCTCCTCCTCCTGCTCTTCTTCCTCCTCCTCTTCCTCCTCTTCCTCCTCTTCCTCCTCTTCTTCCTCCTCCTCCTCCTCATCTTCTTCCTCCTCATTCCCCTCTTCCTCCTTCTCCTCATCTTCCTCCTTCTCCTCCTCTTCCTCCTTCTCCTCCTCTTCCTCCTCCTTGTCCTCCTCCTCTTCTTCCTCCTCCTCCTCCTTCTCTTCTTCCTCCTCCTTCTCCTCCTCCTCTTCCTCCTTCTCCTCCACCTCCTCTCCTTCCAACCGGTTACTTGTGATTCTAATAATTTGGTCCCCCCCACACACACACATTTCAAGTTGATGCCAAATGTCGTCGGCGCGTGTCAGAGTGCGGCGTCTCACCTGGCGGGGGCGGCTTGTGAGCAGTACATCTGGCAGATGACCAGGGCGTAGGCGACGAGGAAAGCGGAGATCTTCAACATCACCATGGTCCCCCTGGAAGAAAGACAACCGGACCCCCCAGCCCACGGACCCCCGTTAGCCGTCGGCTCCTGTTGCACGGGGACTCTCACATTCTCACGCCGGAAAAAAGTTACGCGGGAGGTCGCTGAAAGAATCGAGAAGAGACACCTGCCGATCCTTTTGCATGAAGAAGTTTCAACGAGGAGACTCAAAAGAACAGAAAAGGGGTTTCCCGCCCCTCCCCACAGGGGGCGAGCTCGGCTCCGCCCACGACTCAGCTCGCCACTCGTTTCGGAGCGTGGTCTCCTTCTGCACATCCTCGCTTTAACTATCACACAACACCCTTTAAAATGTGAGTCACATAGCCTCCCCCCCACTACACACACACACACACACACACACACCTCTTAACCCAACCCACTCTTCTTCTGCAGAACGCCCCTGTTCCTCCAGGACAGGTGGTTCTCTCCGTGTCGTACGCCCCTCGAGATGTGTGTGTGTGTGTGTGTGTTGGTGTGTGTGTTTAGAGAGAGGGGGGGTGTCCTAGTGTGTGCAGGGGCATGTAGCGCTGGAAGAGGAGGGGTGAGAAAGGGAAGAGAGGGAGGGAGGTGTGGGGGGTCCAAGCTTGCCAACTCCCTACGGGACCAGTGCATTAGTGTAATGAGCTGCCAGTACTCGCTCTCTCTCACACACACACACACACACACACACACACGCTCTATCTCACACACACACACTGAAACCGTGTTCCTCCTGTCCATCTCTTTCCTCTTCCTGTCACTTTATCCGCTCGCTTTCTGTCTTTCTGGTTTTTTTCTGGTCTCTGGCCTTCAAGTTTTTTGACAAACGGGTGGCGGCGCTGCCCCGGTGACCCCCCCCCCCCCCCCACACACACACACACACACACTCCAATCCCATTACCGACACCGCCACGTCACCCTACGGTCTTAACGAGGCGGCCCATCTCCCATCCCATCCCGGTACATCAGTAGTCCCGACACATCGCCCCCCCAACATTAAAAGTCGACACTTACCTTCAGTGATAATCACCCGGCAAAAAAAAAGTATAATATAAACGAATATAAATCTCTATGTGTCTCTACGCAAAAAAACCCCAACACAACTAGTTGACTTTCTCTCAACTTGCAGAACAAGTCTTGCTTCTGTTGCGTGCAGCGCCAACGCAGCAGCCTATATATCCCACCACTTGGACTCACGCATTGACTGTGGAGGTGTTTAATTATCCGCCGGCAGCCAATGGCGTGGCTCTGATGCCATGGCGAGCCAATGGGACGCCTCCCTCTCAGCCCTGGCTCGCTAACAAGGGGACATGGCTCGGCGCTGACGTCATTCCTCGGTCACTAAGTGCTCCATTCACAAAATCCTTCAGTCGCTTTTGGACCATTTGCTATCCCCAATTTGCATCGATGTCATTAATTAAATCGGAGGCAAAAGGCGAGCCGTGGAGAAAGCATCACCGGCAATAAATATTTTAAGAAACTGTCACAATTTATTTATTTTTTACATTGCACACGCTATATCTCAAATGAAAAATCAATACCCCCCCCCCCCCCACACACACACACACACACCACCCACCCCACCACTGGCAGCACCGAAGCACTTGCAGGCGGGGCCATCTGCTGGGGAGGGACGGGCACTACACGGTGACGCACTCCATTCATAATCTCCATTCACGCAAATAATGAACTCGAGCCACGCATGTGCATCAACTCGGCTCGAGAGGTACACTTTTCCAACTACGAGGTATTGCGACTTAATTAGTGCGTTTTCATTTTTCGACCCCCCCCCCCCCCCCGAAACACACGTCTGTTGTCTCTCTCGGCAGCTCCTGTATGTTTGACGACCCCCCCCCTCCTCTTCCTATGAAACCTCAAAGCACATCGAGTTAACAAAGTGATGCCAAGTTCAGTCCAGTAATGACCACTGCTGCATCCCGGGCCTCCTCCTCCCACACACACAGACACACACACACACACACACACACTGAGTAAACAAGTTGTCCTCGGAAAAAAAGACCAATCGATGACAGCCCCGTATCTCAAAAGCAATTACACATATGTTTGTCGTGCGGCAGCGTCTCAATTCCCTTTCCTTTTTATTAGTGAGCAAGACAGCGTGTGTGTGTACAGTGTGTGTGTGTGTGTGCTCACAGTGGACGTAAATGAATGGGCGTACAGTATGTGTGCGTATGTGTGTGTGTGTGTGTTTTGGATTATATATCAGCGGGAAAGAAGGGGAGGGCTTGCCTCTCCTCGTCTGCGTCACAGAGGAACCCCATTAGACCGGATGAGCCTTTTAGTGCTATTGAGCCCCGAAGGCTCACCGTGTCAGACGCTAGATCACTGCTGAATAGACAGCTGCTGGGTCTCGAGCCACATCCACGCCGCCGCACGCCGACTCTTCCACCGGCACGTCCACCCAACCTATCGCACAGAATGAAACAGACTGTACCTGAAGGCCACTTGTTTGGGAACATAAACCTTATTTAACCATTCCGTGCAAACTTTGAACCCTGATTCATGCGCCAATGAGTCATGGCTGACTATGAAGAAGCATTGACTGTCAATACTCTTAATTTGACTATATTATATATCATTTTGTCTACTTGAGGTAGGAAAGAGGAGAGGAATCACTGCACGGTTGATCTTCCTGAATTTCTTCCAATTTTCTTGATATATGATTGCCGTCCATCAGTAAGAGTCTCGGTTGGCGTCGATTCGTAAGGGTCTCGGGTTACGTTCATCCATATGAGTCTCGGTTGGCGTCCATCCGTAAGGGTCTCGGTTGGCGTCCATCCGTAAGGGTCTCGGTTGGCGTCCATCCGTAAGGGTCTCGGTTGGCGTCCATCCGTAAGGGTCTCGGTTGGCATCCATCCGTAAGGATCTCGGTTGGCGTCCATCCGTAAGGGTCTCGGGTGACGTACATCCGTAAGGGTCTCGGGTGACGTACATCCGTAAGGATCTCGGTTGGCGTCCATCCGTAAGGGTCTCGGGTGACGTACATCCGTAAGGGTCTCGGGTGACGTACATCCGTAAGGATCTCGGTTGGCGTCCATCCGTAAGGGTCTCGGGTTACGTACATTCGTAAGGATCTCGGTTGGCGTCCATCCGTAAGGGTCTCGGGTAACGTCCATCCGTAAGGGTCTCGGTTGGCATCCATCCGTAAGGATCTCGGTTGGCATCCATCCGTAAGGGTCTCGGGTGACGTACATCCGTAAGGATCTCGGTTGGCGTCCATCCGTAAGGGTCTCGAGTTACGTACATCCGTAAGGATCTCGGTTGGCGTCCATCCGTAAGGGTCTCGGGTTACGTACATCCGTAAGGATCTCGGTTGGCGTCCATCCGTAAGGGTCTCGGGTTACGTTCATTCGTAAGGGTCTCGGTTGGCGTCCATCCGTAAGGGTCTCGGTTGGCGTCCATCCGTAAGGGTCTCGGGTAACGTCCATCCGTAAGGGTCTCGGTTGGCATCCATCCGTAAGGTTCTCGGTTGGCATCCATCCGTAAGGGTCTCGGTTGGCGTCCATCCATAAGGGTCTCGGGTGACGTACATCCGTAAGGATCTCGGTTGGCTTCCATCCGTAAGGGTCTCGGGTTACGTTCATTCGTAAGGGTCTCGGTTGGCATCCATCCGTAAGGGTCTCGGGTCACGTTCATCCGTAAGAGTCTCGGGTGACGTACATCCGTAAGGATCTCGGTTGGCGTCCATCCATAAGGGTCTCAGGTTACGTTCATTCGTAAGGGTCTCGGTTGGCATCCATCCGTAAGGGTCTCGGGTTACGTTCATCCGTAAGGGTCTCGGTTGGCATCCATCCGTAAGGGTCTCGGTTGGCGTCCATCCGTAAGGGTCTCGGTTGGCGTCCATCCGTAAGGGTCTCGGGTGACGTCCATCCGTAAGGGTCTCGGGTAACGTCCATCCGTAAGGGTCTCGGTTGGCATCCATCCGTAAGGGTCTCGGTTGGCGTCCATCCGTAAGGGTCTCAGGTTACGTTCATCCATAAGAGTCTCGGTTGGCGTCCATCCGTAAGGGTCTCGGGTAACGTCCATCCGTAAGGGTCTCGGTTGGCATCCATCCGTAAGGGTCTCGGTTGGCATCCATCCATAAGAGTCTCGGTTGGCGTCCATCCGTAAGGGTCTCGGGTGACGTCACTCCAGCAGAAACAGCCCCTTGGTATGGATCCTGTCCACCGAATTGCGAAGGCCGCATGGCGAAGGCGTGAGCCGGCCCACACTGCCCTCCAATTGTCGGCTACTCGTTGCCTTCATTGGTCGGAGTGGTTTTATTTAGGCATGAGGACTGAGATCGGTCTGGGTTCGGGTAAGAAGCCGATGAGTGGCGGTGTAGGACGCCTGTCTGAGGCACCCAACATCTCTAACGGCTGAAACCATGCTTAAGACACGAGCTCTCCGTTTACACCGTCACCGCCTACCGTGTGGGAGGATATCCGTTGGCTGCCAGAAGAAACAAGGATGCAACTTCCAGATCTGAAAAGTGAAACCAATGAGGAAATATCAAACACAAGCATTCTATCTAAAGGCCATCAGGGGGCGACTCTTCTGGGAGCAAAAATAGATCTGATTGTACAGAAGTCCAAAAGACAATGACTCAACTTCTCACTTGAGTCAGTACCTCAGCTGTACCAAACATTGTAAACATCTTCAAGTTTTCTTCCATACAACATTCAATTCAGTTTATTTTGTACAGCTCAAAATCACAAATTACAACTTGGGCTTTACAATCTGTACAAATACGACATCCCTGACCCTCGACCTCATATCGGATCAGGAAAAACTCCTCAAAAAACTGAAAAAAAACCTTTCACAGGGAAAAAAGGGAAGAAACCTTCAGGAGAGCAACAGAGGAGGATTCCTCTCCAGGATGGAGAGAACCATAGATGTGTTCAGATGGGGAGCGGTCATCCATGTTTTTATGTCTTTTATGTCAAGACATGCTTGAGTTTTAACGAGCTGGTTGGTTTCTTCTGGCTTGATCGATAGATATAATTGAGTTTCATCTGCATAACAATGAAAGTTTATGGAGCGTTTCCTGATAGGAACAGAAAATGATGGTATATAATACGAACATATCGATATAAAACTTTACAAGCTGTGATATCAAATATATATATGGGCTCATATTTCCTAGCATGGCTGTTTCTTTGGGGTTATCTTCACCCCAGGGAGCTGCACAGGCCGCCCTCCTTCCGCCAACAGTTCCCCCCCCGTGATGTTACTGCTGCTCGTCACCCTGATGACGGAGCGTTGCTCACTAAAGAGCAGATGCGTCGGTGCTTAATGTCACGCACACACACACACACACACACACACACTCCCTCACGCGGACAATTAAAAGTTAAAATGCCATGCACAGTTTGTCAAAATGTTTGTCAGGATCTCTGTAAATGTCAAATAAATAGCGGCTCACTCATGTGAGTCGATACAAAAGGTCCAATTCAATTAATTGAATGTTTATGTTAGCATCAAGACTTTAGTTGTTTTGTTTGTTATAGTTTGTTTAACAAAAGAAGTAAAAAATGTATTTACTAATATTAATATGTATAATTTTGGGGCTTTTGCTTGGATGGTTTGTTACATGAGAAAAAATGTGCAAAGATTTGCCAAAATGGCCGTTTTGGAGACCTCGCCTAAATTCTCTCGACTAAAACCTCTCTAACTTTGTTCTGCCTCACTTGTTCAAAATCAAACTTTGCAGGGAGAATGTTAACATATTTTAATCAAATTTGTGAGAGTTTTAAACTTTTTAACTGCCTCGTTCCAAACATATAATCATCCTGGAAGTGCTTTTTTTCAATTCGGACATGACATTTTAATATTTCTTCTGTGTGCCGTCTTCATTTATTCTTACCCAGTAACATATGAACTGATATGTACACATCTGAACAAAAGAAAAAATGCTTAAAAAGGTAAAAATGTAAAAATAATTAATATAGCCCTAGTGGTTGCAGAGATACCGCCTTTTTATTTTGGGTATGCACTTTTCGGAGCAAAGGCCTAAAAACAGCTTGGAGCTTAAATGGTTAAGAGGATTTATTCCATTGTTAAAGCTCTTTTTATGAGATGGGTTTCTCCAAGTAAATATGTTTACAGACGCAAAGTTTTGCTATTTCTTCCTCCACGTCGGTGCCTACATCAACATATTGTTTGACCTGTCAAACAATAAGTGACGCTCCTTGTTTTCTTAAAGATCAATACTCCTCCCGATGACCTGAAGGTCGTATCTTGCAGAGGAGGCACGGCGGTGTTTTCTCAGCTTCTCCTCCCACACAGAACTAATTAGCGCGACACGGTGGTATTGAATCTCCAATCGGACACGTGTCGTTTCACTTTCAATAACTTGTAACGCCATCGATTTAAAGTGGGCTAATGAGTGTGTTCGTGGCTCTCAAGGGAAGGAAAAACAACAGATCGCAAGTGCCGCCCACAGATAAACGGAAACCGTTAACGCCGGATGAATTCTCGGGAAATGCAGGAAATGCGATGGCCGCGGATGGCTGACTTTAATCCCGCCGGAGACGCTTTTGACTGTCACGCTGCAGATTGTTCTGCACGACGCTCAACGGCCCGTGAATCACAGCTCATGTTGGTCACAACGAGCCCATTTTAAAAATTGTTTATATCCAACATGTAAAGCTGTATGTTACATTGCGATTTCATAATTGACATTTATAGCAGCTGCATCTATTCAGATGATCTAGTCGAAAAGACTCTTGCATGTTTAAAAAAAAAATGCAATTATGTTATATCACCCTTGTGAAAAAGAAGATAATTCAATATTTTATCTGTAATTATCCGACTATTTATTATTGTCGAAATATAAAAGGTTAATATATCCGACTACAACATATCGGAACGTTAAACCATACTAATAATTAGACTATTTAAATGTATCACTAAAGGCATTTATCAGTTTTAGTTGACTTTTATGACTTCTTTCAAATATTCCTTTTCTATTATAGTTTTAACGATGTTCTGGCTATGTGGCACTCTGAAATTCTTGGATGAAGAGTACCTTATAAATGTAATCCATTATTATTAATAATAATGAGACTATTTAAATGTCGATTAAATGGCTAAAAATGTATTTATAAAAGCCTCAACTGAGTGATACGAGGTATTGTTCTTGTTTCTGGAAACATTGGAACAAATTGTTTGTATGTTTTTTTACCACAAGTCACTTTTTAACTGCAGTGATTATACCCGTGTCCTCGTGTTTATATATTGCTGTTGTTTTTGTGTTTGTTGCTTTATGGACTCATAAGTCTGGAATAAAATAAATATATATTTGATCACTGAATAAACATTGTTACTGCATTGCTAATTCAGCTGTTAAGTTGCTTTTATCTCTTTTATGTTACATTTGTATTGACTTTATTATTTATTTATTTTTTAAAGGATTTTTGTTCTTCTCAAATTTTGCCAAGACTCTCTAGAAAAACATATTTTTTGTACCTCACTGGTAAAATAGATAAACGGCTGTTTCAGAAAAGTAAAATACAAAGTGTAAAATGTCCACCTGTCGCTACAAATGGAAGAGAAGAGAGTGGACATAATATGAACCATTCAACCTTTAGCTCCATCACACGTCAACAATTAGATAATGAAAATAGTTTTCCAAGTACACAAAGCTTAAATACCCTGCTTTATGGTCTACTTGACTCTAAATGGAGCATCATTTACGAAATGATGACATCATGCTGTATTGAATAAGACTTGAGAATAGTGATTGAGACATAAACTCATGTTTACAATGTTTACTGAGGGAATACATCAAGAGAGAATTAGAGTCATTTTCCCATAGACTTCTATACAATCTGACATTTTTTTGCGACCGGTGGAGTCTCCCCCTGCTGGCCAGTACAGTGCAGCGGGTCCCAGTCAGTGAAGGCTATCCAGGTGAATCGCCTCCGGAGGAGAGAGGAAGGAAACAGCACTCAGGTCTGTTTAAGCACCTGGGATGGAGGAGCAGGTTGGAGTGGAGGAGGCGTGGCTTCTGGGCAGGTGGTACGTGTTGTGCTATCTGTTTAAAGTGTCCGTGTCACGCTAACATTTAGGGGGGGGGGGGGTGACGAGACGAGACATCAGTTGAGGGAAGCGTGTGTGTATACATTGTCAAGGAGAACTAATTTTTCTTCCGTCACCCCCCCCCCCCCCCCCCCCCCCGGCATTAGGGAGATTACATTCAATCGCCGAAAACCTCCCGAAGCATCAATCAAGAGGCTTCAAGGCCCCCCCCCCCCCCCCCTCTGACGTCACTGTCTGAACGGCTCATATCTGCTCCACATTCATTTAAAGAGGGGCCTTTAGCGATCTATATCTATATATCTATATATATATATATCTATATATATATATATTTGGCCTGACGAAAGAACACTAAAGAGGGTTTTGCGTTTCCGAAAACTTATTTATCACGATGACACCAGAACGAACGAAGTGACCCGATGGCTGACGGGCAAAACGATTCTGGGAGTGGCTTTTGAGTCGTGCGATTAAGCTTTGCCAGCTCGGCTATATATAGCCATATTATACTCATTAATCACGTATTTAATCCACTCCACATTTCCTAATAAAAGGAGAGACCTCTTGCAGTGCTAGACGCTGATGCATAAACAACCGCAGTCTTATCGTGAAGCCGATACATTACCAATCCAACCAATCGGTGATTATCCATATCATAGCTGAGCTGATAACTCGGAACAACAGGTCAGTAAAACTTTGGATTTCTCCACCGTGCATTGGCTCCAAGGAACATACACATTTGGAGAGTTTGGAGAGTTTTGTCCTTTTTTGGGGGGACTTTACCAAGAGCTTAGATGTTAGGAGTACACGGAGTTTGTCTGGTCTAACGAATGGTTAGCAGGTCCGGCCACGGGGCAAATGTCCTCGAGCCGTAACCGCCAAAGATTACGCTGTCAGGGGTGGCTGTAGCTCAGTGGGGTAAGAGGGCCTACCTGCAACCCCAAGGTTGTCGGTTCGATCCCCGCTCTCCCCATTAGTTGCAAGTCGAAGTGTCCTTGAGCAAGGCACTGAACCCCCAGTTGCTTCCCGGGCGCATCACTGCAGCCCACTGCTCCTTAATAACTAAGGATGGGTCAAATGCAGAGAACTAATTTCCCCTTGGGGATTAATAAAAGTGTATATTATTATTATTATTATTATTATGTTACAAGCACGCATCACATCCATGAAGGGCGGCGAATGATGACGGCAATTTGCATAAAGTGTAAAGTTATGGCGATACGCCATAGCCTGAATGTAATAAATGACGTACTTATGGCGATGGCACCCGTTGGTTTGTGGACTGCGGTTTTGAAGCCGTCGCCATGTTGTTGCGGCAGCAACCTGTCAATCACAGTAAGCTCCGCCCCTAAAGCATCCCCTGCTTTATGGTCTGTTTGACTCTAAATGACCATAATGTAGTAAATGATGACATCATGCTGTATAGAAGAAGACTTGAGACATAAACTCATGTTTACAATGTTTACTGAGGTAATACATCAAGAGAGAAGTGGAGTCATTTTCCCATAGACGTCTCTACAATCTGACTTTTTTTTTTTTACGTCTCCCCCTGCTGGCCAGTAAAGTAAAGGTACACTACCGTTCAAAAGTTTGGGGTCATTCAGACAATTTCGTGTCTTCCATGATAACGAATGAAAATTAATTGAAAATTGAATATAAAATGTAGTCAAGACATTGACAAGGTTTGAAATAATGATTAATATTTGAAGTATTAATTTTGTTCTTCAAACTTCAAGCTCAAAGGAAGGCCAGTTGTATAGCTTATATCACCAGCATAACTGTTTTCAGCTGTGCTAGCATAATTGCACAAGGGTTTTCTAATCAGACATTAGTCTTCTAAGGCGATTAGCAAACACAATGTACCATTAGAACACTGGAGTGATAGTTGATGGAAATGGGCCTCTATACACCTCTGGAGACATTTCATTAGAAACCAGACGTTTCCACCTAGAATAGTCATTTACCACATTAACAATGTATAGTGTGTATTTTTGATTAATGTTATCTTTATTGAAAAAACAGTGCTTTTCTTTGAAAAATAAAGACATTTCTAAGTGACCCCAAACTTTTGAACGGTAGTGTAAGTTTCAAGATTATGCCATGAAACCTTTTGTCTTGACCAACCAATAGGCGAGATATCAATGTTATTAAATCCTCACAATTGAAAAGCCCTTTTGCTTTAAAGATATCTTTATTAAAAAAAAGACTAATGGAGCTAACGTTAGCTTAATGAGCTGGTTAATGTTTTGTTTCCCTTTTTCTGACATCATTGGACTCATTCTTCCACAAATAGCAAGATTCTAATATGGTCAAATCTGCCACGTTATCATTTTTAAACTGCCTTGAGATGAGCTGAACGCTCTACAGGTGGAGCAGGTGGAGCTAATAGTCCTGTTCTCTATATCAGAGACCAGTGTAGAGTTCAGTTCATATCTACTGGAGCACAGGGCAGTATTCCCTTGTGCACAAACCAGATCACAGACGACAAACATGGCCCGACTGGCCTTTATGAGATACCAATACTGCTTGAGGTTTTTGTGTATTGCAACCATTATCTCTGCTCGAATAGCTCCGAGAAACCGTGGAGTGAGGAAGCTGAGCGGGGGCAAGCAGTTCCTCTCAAGTATCTTAAGGAAACTTGGCTCTCGTCTTTGGAGTCATTTCAGATTCAATCACACTTGATCAACTTGGACCACGTCCCGTATGGTATTTATAGAAAGTTAAACGTTATGCGGTTATAAAGCCTGGCCGAGACCCAAGAATCTGCCATTATTTCTGCCTCTGCAGCAAAGCTGAGAGTTGGAGATTTCTGGCTCTCAGTTTGGCTCAAAAGATTCTCAAGTTATAAAGAAACGGGGATGGAAAATATTCATTGACAGGCAAAATATGAATTAGAAGATAGATCTGCTCTATTTCGATGGTGGCTTATTGGCAAAAGGTTTTAATATTCATCTCTTTTCGTGTTGCTTCTTTTCCTTCCTTTTTTTCACAATCTGTTCATTGATATTTTCCTTATGAAACAGACGATGTTTTGGTCGTAGTGATGGAGCAAAGGTGCAAGACAGAGACGATATATACACAAAACCCAGACAAGACCGAGACATGACAAATGCAACGGATGTGGAAATGCTTGTTGGACGGTCTGCTGGCTGTCGCATCATCGTTTTTAATGTTCCTAAAATGCCTGATCAAGTCTAGCTCAAGTATATAAATCTCCATTAGGTCTTTTAAAAGGGTAGCGAGCGTCTGGCCAGGACGCTGACTGCGGGAAGAGTGTCACTGTGGGCGGAGTTTCGGCAATCAAGGAAATCGACTTTACAGTAACTATCAACAACGATATAAATAGTTACCCCCCTTCAGCCAGGATAAAACTGTCCTGTTGGAAAGACGCTACGGTATTATCAAAGATATTTAACGGGGGGGTTTTTACGCCTCCATTAGACCAAAAGGCACCATCTACCGAAGATGAAGGAAGAGTTTGATTTAAAGCGTGACTGGAAAATAACGTCTACGCTTGAGCCGATTCCAGATTCTCAAGGACGATTTGACAATTAAGTGTTTTAATGTAGTCAAGAGTAAGCTAATGCTGGAAGTAATACATACTCCATTTGGAGTGGAAGTATAACATACTTTGAAATGATTGAACATTATAGCAAGAAGTTATCGTGTAGCAGGTCTAGAGCACATGTCACTGCTGTCTAATTTCTGTATCTCTGTGATAAAAAATAAAAAACTTTCGTAGAAAATCCAACCCATTTCCGAAGAAATTAATTAAGGAAATTTAATTTCTCAGTCTGTTAGTAAACGTGACGTTGTAAATACTTTTTAAATGTCGGTTTTGGATAAAGAAATACAGGCTTTTAGTTACCTGAACCTCTGAAGTCGTACTTCGCAGTTCGAAATCGAAGGAGACTTTCGCGAAAGACGATAATTTTAATCTTTGTTCGCTGCATATTTTCTATTCTTTTCCACATTTGTTCTTTTAACACTTCTTGATCCCGAAATCAAGACCGAAGAACCCTCGTCATCCTTTGGAGAGCTTGTTCTTCTTCTTCTTTTTTCTCACACTGTGCCCTCCATCAAATATCCCGACCCGTGAACCTCTTCTTCCCCTCATAACGTCACCCGCCGTTGGCGTAATTGAGCGGACACCAGTTTGTTCAGCCGTTTTATTTATTTTTCTTCTTCACCTACAAGAAAAAGAACTGGGGAACATTTTTTCCAATTAGTCAAACGCAGTTAAAAGCTAAAAGCGCCCTTCAGTCGTAAAAAGCCATTATTGTGACGGGATGATCCCGGAGCACAAGAGGCCATTAAAGGGCTTTAACGAGTAGATTAGCCGGAGCAGCCAGGTGTCTCCAGAACAACACTTGATCAGACGCCCACCTAAACGCTGCCACCCAAAGTGTCTCCCGCCCATTAGCTGACAAATCATGTCGTAGATCTTTAACTCCACCGGTGGACAGCTTTATGGAGCAAATAAAGTAAGATCCTAAGTAAGACTCCTCTGAAAGCTTGTCTGGCTATTTCAAAGACATTGTTTCCTTCTTTTTGTTTTTACTCAAAAAGATTCCCTCAAGAAATCCTAATATGTTTTTAGCCTTTGGCAATTTCATTGGATTCCCAAAATAGAGTCAAAGAGTCAAACAGCATAAATATAAAAATTGAGCTAACCTTTCACTATGAACCCAAATTCCTGTTTGCTGGACGTCGTCATCGGAGTATTGATCGGCATGTCTCTCTGTCCTCATCCGCTGTCAGGCTGGTTCAAAGGATAACACCCACAGTTGGAGCTGATGACATCAGAATCAGAATCAGTTTTATTGGCCAAGTAAGTTTGCACAAACAAGGAATTTGACTGGGTAAAGTGTCTCTCAGTGCTTACACAAAATATACATTTCAACACAGTACAATACAGAACAAACAAAAACAAACAGTTCTATAACTGCAGTGACATGATCTCATAGCAGTGGATGTATATATACACTACCGTTCAAAAGTTTGGGATCACCCAGACAATTTCGTGTTTTCCATGAAAACTCACACTTTTATTTATCAAATGAGTTGCAAAATGTATAGAAAATATAGTCAAGACATTGACAAGGTTAGAAATAATGATTTGTATTTCAAGTATTAATTTTTTTCTTCAAACTTTGCTTTCGTCAAAGAATGCTCCTTTTGCAGCAATTCCAGCATTGCAGACCTTTGGCATTCTAGCTGTTAATCTGTTGAGGTAATCTGTTGACATGTCACCCCACGCTTCCTGAAGCACCTCCACAAGTTGGATTGGCTTGATGGGCACTTCTTGCGGACCATACGGTCAAGCTGCTCCCACAACAGCTCAATGGGGTTGAGATCTGGTGACTGTGCTGGCCACTCCATTACAGACATCATACAAGCTGCCTGCTTCTTCCCTCAATAGTTCTTGCACAATGTGGAGGTGTGCTTTGGGTCATTGTCCTGTTGGAGGAGGAAATTGGCTCCAATCAAGCGCTGCCCACAGGGTATGGCATGGCGTTGCAAAATGGAGTGATAGCCGTCCTTATTTAAAATCCCCTTTACCTGGTACAAATCTCCCACTTTACCAGCACCAAAGCAGCCCCAGACCATCACATGACCTCCACCATGCTTGACAGATGGTGTCAGGCACTCTTCCAGCATCTTTTCACCTGTTCTGCGTCTCACAAATGTTCTTCTGTGTGATCCAAACACCTCAAACTTGGATTCATCTGTCCAGAACACCTTTTTCCAATCTTCCTCTGTCCAATGCCTGTGTTCTTTTGCCCATACCAATCTTTTCTTTTCATTGGCCAGTCTCAGATATGGCTTTTTCTTTGCCACTCTGCCTAGAAGGCCAGCATCCCGGAGTCGCCTCTTCACTGTCGACGTTGACACTGGCGTTTTGCGGGTACCATTTAAAGAAGCTGCCAGTTGAGGACCTGTGAGGCGTCTATTTCTCAAACAAGTGACTTTTTTTCGTCCTGATGTGCGCGCACACGCCGGCATCCGAGCTCTGCGGCACGCGAGACGGAGATCAGAGTCGTGTTAACGCGACACGTAGAGACAGAATGACATGCTGCTGGTTCGAGACGACCAACAACAGACGGATTGGAAGCTCATTCTGCGCATGCGTTAAATGCATTTTTTTAAAAAACTAGTTAAACCTGTAATTTAATTAACTGAGTTAACGCGTTATTTTTCACAGCACTAATATATATATATATATATAAATAAATAGAATATAGCAGTGGATTTATATCTATCTATATATATACATAGATACAATATCGCAGTGGATTTATATATATATCTACATATCTATATATATATATATGTGTATATATTTATACATATATATAATTATATAGATATATAATTATATATATATAAATAAAATATAGCAGTGGCTATTTTATATACAATACATATATATACAGTATATATATATATATATATATATATATATATATATAAAATAGGCACCGCTATATTTTTTAAACAAATTTAAAAATCTACTGATATATTTTATATATATATATATATTTAAAATATCCACTGCTATATTTTTTATATATATAAATGTATATATATATAGATCCACTGCTATGTGATCATGTCATCCGCTTGAACTGTTTTATATGTATATATATGTATATACATATACATATATATATATTTGTATATATATATCTATATATATTTATATATATAGATATATATCTATATGATTAACTGAGTCTGCGTGGTCATCAAAGATCTAACTTCTTTTCCTTGTTGTGTATTCACATTCAGCAGAGACGTCCTCCGTCTACTTGTAATCTGATTATATGACGAAGGGATTTTGTCACGTAACTAGAGCTCGGATTAATTCTGTTTGTGTTTTTGTTGCTTCACTTAAATCAAGAACTGAAACCCAAACTGCATCAAGCTGATTAAGAAAAGACGGAAATATTCTAGCGACAGATTCATTTCCATTACACCAAAAAACTAAAGTATAAATCTTCTTTTTTTTGTATGTAGGGACGATCTTTTCCATAAGCGAGCCAAAACAATGTTGTTAGAAGAGTTTATTCTCCGTGTGAGGACGACTAAAGACCAGACAGGAAGTCTGGTAAAAAAAAACTGACTCAAGTGATGTCACTTAAGGCTGCACATTTTTTTTAAATGAAATAAATCCTGTCTGTTCGAACCACGAGAACAACGCACAAGCTGTCGCCAGTCGAGTTGCATCGTGGGTAATAAAGGCATCAGGCAGGCGGGAAAACAAAGAGGTTGTTTGGGTTTTTCCAGATTGTGTCACTGAAAATGTGTATTTTGTAAGAGCCATTTTGTTTTGTTGTTGTTTCGTTTAACCTCCCACCACTAGGGGGCGCAGTAGGGCCACTGTCAGTTAGGATGCAGGCCAATACAACCGGGAGGAGCAGGAGGGTCAGGTGTTGCTAGATTGGCAAATTTGGACAGTGAACGAATATGTTTTGGTTTGTGTTTGAAGTAATACAACTTTATACATAAATAACCTTTAACTTTAAATAGTTATAGTATTATTTATGGTGTTACTTATGGTATTACTCACGGTATTACTCATGGTATTACTCATGGTATTACTTATGGTATTACTTATTTCTCATGGTATTACTCATGGTATTACTTATTACTCATGGTATTACTTTTGGTCTTACTTATTACTCATGGTATTACTTTTGGTCTTACTTATTACTCATGGTATTACTTATGGTATTACTTATTACTCATGGTATTACTCGTGGTATTACTTATGGTATTACTTATTACTCATGGTATTACTTATGGTATTTCTTATGACTCATGGTATCACTTATAGTATTACTCATGGTGTTACTTATGGTATTACTTATTACTAATGGTATTACTTATAGTATTACTCATGGTGTTACTTATGGTATTACTTATTACTAATGGTATTACCTATGGTATTACTTATTACTCATGGTATTACTTATAGTATTAGTCATGGTGTTACTTATGGTATTACTTATTACTAATGGTATTACTTATAGTATTAGTCATGGTATTACTTATGGTATTACTCATGGTATTACTTATAATATTACTCTTATGGTTTTTTGTACTTTGGCTTTCTTGGAGAGACGTTACTTTCTTGATTCTTGTTGTTTGTACTCGTGGTTGAATTCACTTATTGTAAATGACATGTGATGTCATGTGACGGCCTGTAGCGCGGGCGAAGGCCACGGCAAAGAAAGAGGAAAGAAGAATATTAAATATAAATATATATATTGTGTTATTCACAGAAGAGACAAAGAAAATGACGAAGGAGTTCAGTGTGAATAACGCGAGCTGAGAAACATGAATGGGAGTGCCCCCCCCCCCCCTCCACTCTCCACCAGTCCACAGTGTGGCTTGGACCGGCCCTCCGGTGACTCAGGCTGCTCTCCATTTGAAAAATTAGACGCAGGGCCGTTTTTTGGCAGAGTTAAACGACGAGGCCCCCAGGACCGGGGAAAAAAGAGAAGAAGAAGAGAGGAACACGCTGAGCTCAGCACAGCTCCCACAATCTCAATCACAAAGGAGGAGGCTGGCGAGCTGATGTAATGGCCGCCGCCGCTGCTACCTTGGCAGAGGAGGAGAGCTCGTCAGCACGGCACCTACTAATTCACCCCCCCCCCCCTTCCTCCTCCTCCTCCTCCTCTTCATCCTCTTCCTCCTGGATCAAGGGTACATCAGCTATCATTAAAACTAAGATTGAACAGGATGTGAGAGGAAAGAGGAAACGGAGCATTTCTCTGACTGAGTCCACCTGAGAAATGATGACTACTTATATTTTTCAATTTGAGATAGCAGGATAGCCGAGAACCCGTCGACCGTATTATTGCGTATGGAAGACGTCATTTATTACGGGCTCACCTGTCGGCATCTGTCCACCTGTGGAGCTGTTCAGTTTGATGTAATATACAACAACAAGTGGGGCATCGCAGTTTTATAGTTTCAGTCTGTTTCAAGTTGAAATGACAACATAAATTAATTGAACTTAACTAAACTTGGTTAGTGATTATGGACCTGACCATCGCTTTGGTGTTGTCTGCCATTAGATTTAAAGTCTACTTTTTTAATGATTTTAATCTCAATTCTCTATAAATTATATTAGATACATTATATTAGATATATAGAAATATATTTACATTCAAGTATTAAATAGCCAACTTCATGTCTCTGGAACAGAAATGTGTGTTTCATGGCAATGTCCACAAGCAAATGACAAACTAGTGTCTACTTCTAATTTATTGCTGCCCCCTAGTGGCGAAGCACACACATTACGCCTTTCAGGACAGTGCAGAAAAGAATAAAAAATAATAAATAATGACAATAAATAATGAATGAATGAAAATAACTCACCAATATTTCTTTTTTATTGGCAGTT